>NC_085019.1:9833167-10050667 GCF_963692335.1 Osmerus eperlanus
GGTGTGCGTGTGTGACAGAGATACCGTTGTGGTGCATTAGTGTTTACGTTTGCACCTGGGAGGGTATGCTTGCTTACTTGGGTGTGCATGTGTGTGTGTGTTCCAGTGGTAGGTACTGTAGGCTGTTAGATCAAACAAAGAGAAGAGGACAGCGTAGATGACCACAGCACATCCATCTCTCCTCTCATTTCCTCTCCTCTCTTCTCTTCTCATTTCCTCTCCTTGCTTCCTTTTCATCTCTTCTCTTCTCATCTCATCTCCTTTCCTCTCCTATTCTCTTCTCTCATCTCCTCCCTCTCTTCTCTGCTTGTTTCTCTACTCTCCAAACCTCTCCTTCCTTCTTCCTATATATTTTGTTAATCCATCCATTACCTATTACACTCACGTCTAGGCATTGTCGACAGTGTGTATGTGTGCGTGTGTGTTTTGTGTGTAAGTGTGTATGTGTGTGTGTGTGCCTGCTACCATCAGGTTTGTTTGATACAGGCAACTAGGAACCGACATGAGGGTAAATATGCAAGGATGTGTGTGTAATCAAGGGCTGATTGTTGCATCTGTGCTTGCTCCCGATGTGTGTGTGTGTGTGTGTGTGTATGTCTATGTGTGCGTGTGTGGATTTTTAAGTGTGGGGGTGAGGTTTTCCCAGTTTGACATGCAGAATGGAGTGGTTTTCAGTGTGCAAGGTGTGTGTGGGTTGCATGTGTGTGTGTGATGTGTATTTGTCTATTTGTGCAGCTGCAGGGGGTTTATATGTGGAACATGTGTGTAGGTATCTCTGGAGCCCATGTGTGAGGTGCGTGTTTGAAGTGTGCGTGAGTGTGTGTGCGTGTGTGTATTTGTGAGTGAGTGGGGGGAGGGGCTACATGTCCTTCCTGGAGGTGTTAGGCTGGCCCCACAGGGGGGAGTGGAGGCTTCGCACCCAATCAATGCCTTTCAACTGAAGGATTGTGGTGGAGTGCAGCCACAGCAACAACAACACCGCAGAAACAATGCCACGGCAACAACGTCACAGTAACGGCATCGCTGCAACACTGCCACGGCAACAACACTGCCACGGCAACACAGCACAGACAAGCCAGGCAGCTGCAGAAGAGGTGCTTGATGTGTGCAATCTCTCCTCCTCTCTCTCTCTCTCTGTATCTCTCTGTATCTCTCTTTTTCTCTCTCCCTTCCTCCCTCTATCAGTGTGACTAGGCTTGATGTTAATGGGGCCTTCATCGCAGCTCTCTAAGGTTTGACCCACAGGGAGAGAGGAAAAGAGAGAGGGACAGAGGTAGAGAGAGAGGGGGATGGCAGGGGGGTAGAGAGGTTGAGTGGGAGAGACAGAAAGAGAGAGAGTGGGGGAGGGGGAGAACGAGAGAAAGAGAGAGGGTGAAGGAGGGAGAGAGAGAGAGAAAGAGAGAGGGTGGAGGGAGAGATGACTGCTCCGTGGTGTTTTTCCCCTCCTGAAAGGGCTTCCTCTCCTTTTCATCAGCAGACGCCTGCTGCATATCTCATCCTCTCCTCTCCTCCCCTGCCTGCAAATCCCCTTTCTCTTTACCTCATATGTATGCAAATAAGGCCTCCTATGCAAATGAGATAGGTAGGGACGCGCAGAGGGGAGGAGGAGAGTGATGCGAGAAAGAGGTGAGGAAGAGGGGGCGGAGAGAGAGATAGAGGACTTCTTGATCTCTCTCAGGGGTGAGAGTCAGGAGAAGAAGGTTAGATTCCTGCTGTGCTCCCCAGGATAAATCAATCAATCAGATGGACAACTAAGAGAAGCTAACCTCCATCAGGCTAGGTGCGCTAGCTAGCTACAGTAGGTGCTAGGTGGGAGTGGTGGCTACAGGCATTAGCTAGCTGCTGTGTACATGCTAGTTAACCAGATGCTACACGCTGTAAAATCATGGGTGGAGACAGGCTATGTAGATGCTCTGTGTTTCTGTGGTGCTGGGCTGCCCGGTTAGCCTGTAGATGGTTGGTAACCACTAAACATTCACTAGTACCTTTGACATGGTCAAAACAACTCTGTTGTTACTCTCCATAGCTACAGTAGTACTCTGTGTGGTTGAGTGTGTGTGTGTTTGGGAGGGCACTGGCAAGGGCCTCCAATTAAATGGTACTTTTGTGCGAATGAGTGTGCGTGCGTGTGTAAGTGTGTGTGAGTTTGTGTGCGTGTGTGTGTGCATGTTTGTGCGCGTGTGTGTGTGCATGTTTGTGCGAGTGTGTGTGTGCGTGTGTGCCTCTCTTGCACGGCTGTCAGGGCCTTCTGCTGAGGGACTCAGAGAAGCAACAGCATCATTCGCTTTCACGCTTCACTGAGTGTGTGTGTCTGTGTGTGTGTAGGTGTGTGTGTTCATGTTTGGATGGTTTTGTGTGTCCAGCAGACATTACGATCCAGATTGGCTCTTCCAGAATCTGTGTGTGTGTGTGTTGAGAGAGAGAGAGAGAGAGAGAGAGAGAGAGAGAGAGAGAGAGAGAGAGAGAGAGAGAGAGAGAGGGAGAGAAAGAGGGAGAGACAGAGACAGAGCGATAATGTGGACAACTCTAGAGAAAACAGATCATATTTGCCTGCATGTGTGTGTGTGCTTGCGTGCGTGCGTGCACGTGTTAGGTGTTCAGATGAGCCTTCATGCCCTGTACTGTTAATCTTCCCAACCAAGCTGCTGTCTGTTATGGGGTTAACCCTATGCGTTGTAACGTGGAACACATACACACACACGCACACACAAACACACACACACACACACACACAGTGCTCTCTGACAAAGTAGCTTACTCTCAGAAGATTTGGACTGTTATATTTGCGTTGGAGTGGCATGAGATAATCATGAATGTACCTGTGTGTATTCCCTGCCAGTGAAACCCTGGCCCAAGGCTGGGGATGTATACCTGTGTGTGACAATCAGCTTCCTATTAGGCTGTCATGGTGAGCACTGGATGAAGGACACACATTGTGTGATGTATGGGTTTACTTTTAGAATGGGATAACTCACAACACTCTGTTGTTGTATCCATCTACCTTGGTATCGTATTATGGAGTCATAACCAGCATCATGGGAACCTTATCCCACATTGTTATGGTGTGTGGCGGTGGTCGTTCTCTCTCTATTCCCCCACTTCTCCTTCTCTCTCTCTCTCTCTCTCTCTCTCTCTCTCTCTCTCTCTCTCTCTCTCTCTCTCTCTCTCTATTTCTCTTGCTCTCACATGACAGGCAGACTGACAAGGAGACAGGCAGACAGACAAATAGGCAGACAAGCAGACAAGCAGACAAGCAGACAAACAGACAGGCAGAATGACAGGCAGACATGCAGACAAGCAGACAGACAGACAGACAGACAGACAGACAGAATGACAGGCAGACATGCAGACAGACAGACAGACAGACAGAATGACAGGCAGACATGCAGACAAGCAGACAGGCAGAGATACAGACAGACAGATAGACAAGCAGACAGACAGACAGACAAACAGACAGACAGAATGACAGGCAGACATGCAGACAAGCAGACAGGCAGAGAGACAGACAGACAGACAGTGTTGAGCTGCCATTGGGCCACCAGGTCTCAGCACCACCTCATCTCCCTTGTCAGACACCACGGGTCCCAGTGCCAAACCGCCAACCTTGCCCTGACCACTCACACATGACGGGCATCCAGATCCCACCCCAGCCAGGGCCCCATTCTGTTCAGTCACGGACACATGGGCACACACCCACCCACCCCGCCAGCCACCTGACTCCCTACAGCCGCGCACGGCGGGCACTGGGCACTGCTGCAGAAGGTGCCCCTTCCAGACTGGTGCTGACACCCCCTATCTGTCCACACCTCCTCTCCCCCTGGATCCAAGGAATGCAGTGTGTGAACGCACACATCAGGACAGTTAGAGGTCATGTTGGGGGGTAGGCACACGCATGCACACACACACGTATGACGTGCAGTCTCGTTAATTTTTTACTATCATGTGCGGGATGGAGGGAGTCAAATGTAGGTGCCTATCCTGAAACCCAGTCTGTGTTTGTCTCACACACAAACACGCACACACACAACACACCTATATCAGTGGTTACGCCCTCCTCTGCATGGCACAAAATGGCGGAGAGTGTGTGTCCTGGAACAGGCTGTGTGTGAGAGAGAGAGATGGGAAGGAGGCCAAACAGAGGACGAGATGCAGGGACTTGGCATCAGCAGTGTGGATTGCACAGTGTGTGTGTGCGTGTGTGTGTGTGTGTGCATACCGCTCAGGTGAGGGAGGACATTGACTAGCTCAGACAGAGGCCCCAGCTGACTGTTCCACTTCCAGACAGCCACAGCACGGCCAGTGTCCTCTACACACGAAAGACAGATTAGAGGAGGGGGAGAGAGAGAGAGGGAGGGGGAGAGAGAGGTACAGAGATAAAGAGGTAGAAAGTGTTCAGAAAAAAACGTAGAGAGAGAGAGCAAGGAAGAGAGGGGAGGGGTGAGCAAGAGAGGAATGTTGCGAAACAGAGGGAGGGAGAAAAAGGGGAAGGAAGGAAAGAGAGACAGAGATGGAGAGAGGAGGAGAGTGACCTTCAGTCCAACCCCACCTCTCGGAGTCCGTCTGTCTGTCCGTCAGTCCTCATATCCCGGCTCTATCCTGGACTGCATGGCAGGTCATTTGTGCGCCATTGGAGATTAAAGTTTAATTAGTGAGGGGAGAGTCATTTGGGTGTTAGTTGAGTGGAAGGAGTAGACTTGTGTGCGTGGGGGTTTCTGTCACTCCCATGCACACACACACACACGCACTTGTGCATACATACACACACATCAAGGCTCATCATAGCAGGAAAGGGAGTGAAATCGAGAGAAAGAGAGAAAGAGAGAAAGAGAGAAAGAGAGGAAGAGAGAGAGAGAGACAGAGAATGAGAGTTAGGGAGGGGGGAGAGATCCAATTCCTCCTTTCATCAACAAAGAACAAAGGATGGTGTCTTCCCCTTCCTTCCCCCCCTCCCCGCCTCCTCCTCTCCTCCTCTCTTCCTCTCCTCCCCTCCTCCTCTCCACCCCCTCAGCCTGTCTTGGCAGAGTTCCACAGCCATATTCACACTCCCCCATCCCTGTCCACACATACACGCAAACACACACACAGCCATTTCTACCCACCACACACTGCACTGCATGTGTTCCAACCGCAGTCAGACAAGCATGGAGAGTGAGGGAGGGGAGGAGTGAAAGAGAGGAGAGAGGGGAGGTGGAGGAGTCATTTTTTTCCTCCTAATTTCCCAGAAAACTGTCAGGGAGGGATAAGGGAAGGTTATGGTGACAACGGTACACCAATACAAACAGACACACACACACACAGTCATTGGATGTGAATCGTAGCAACAGCACCTGAGACACAGTCATGTGGTTTATATGCATCTCTCTCCTCCCTTACTTCCTCTCTCTCTCTCTTTATCTCTTTCACTCCATCTTTCCTACTTCCACAGAAACTTCCCATCAATACAAACACATGGCTTCTTTTATGCAAATACTGAAACGTCAACACACACAGAAGAACACGCACACACACACACCAATGTCAATGTCATTTCACCTAGAAAGAAAGCTTCGATCAATATTGCCCAAGAACTGCCTCTCAATAAGCGTCTGAATTTCGAGACTCCTCCCTCCATCCCGTTCATTCCTGTCTCCACTCTTCTTTCCCTCCATCTCCCTGTTGTCCACCTCACACCTCCCCCGTCTTGCGGAAGCTATTTCTCCTTCATCCCCCTCGTTCTCCACAATTTTTGGTTGAGCTCTATCACTCGCTCTGTCGGTCCACAGAAATGTGGTGGTACGTGTTGTTTGTTCTCTCACGCTCCAGCTCTCTCCCCTCTCTCGTTCTACCCCCTCTCTCGTTCTACCCCCTCTCTCGTTCTAACCCTTCTCTGTTTCCACCCCCTCTCTCCCATCCCTCCTCCTTCTCCCCTCCAGCCACTTCCTCCCTGATCCTCTATCCTCCATCACCCCCCACACCTCCCCGCCCCCACCCGGTCCTCCTCCTCCGGCCGACCCCGTTCTCATGTCGTATGCACTATCTGTGTATCAGCAAGGGGAAGGCTTCTAGTGTCGGCCCGTCTCACCGTACCCTCGGCCTTTCCGAGGCCCAATTCCCCCGTCTGCTCTTCAGGTAACATAGACGCCCGCCGAAGATAAGGAGATGGAGGGAGGGAGGGAGGGGGGGGAGGGAGGATTAGCGAGAGGACAGAAAGGCAGAGGGAAAGGGAGAGGGGATATGTGAGACAGAGGGGAGAGAGAAGAAGAAGGAGGGAGGGAGGGAGGGAGGGAGGCAGGGAGGGAGGGAGGGAGGGAATGTGTGGTGGATGTGGAAGGGGGGGGCCGCTGACATGAATAGACCATGAAGAGCAGGATATCAAGGGCACCTTCTGGGAAGAGCCTGGAGGCGCTGTGGAGATAAAACACACACACACACAAACACACACACACCTTGAATGTGCCCGAAAATGCCCCAGTGTATGGAAGGAAAGCAGTGCACAAGATTTTTTTTTTACACATGCACATGCAGATGCCCTCACCTCCCTCCCTCTCCCTCAGACGTACACACACACCAACTTAAAATAAGACAAAAACGCACATACACACACTTTGTCACTCTTGTCAAACTTCAGATGTGTACACTCTGTGTAAAGCGCTGTGGCTTCCTCTCTGTCTGTCTCTGTCTGTCTCTGTCTGTCTCTCTTTGTCTGTGTCTCTCTGTGTCTCTTTCTTTCTCTCGCTATCTCCATGTCTGAACCTTGAAACTAAGCTAAAGCTTTGTGGTTATCCTTGCCCTCCGCAGAAAGAGAAGGCCTGTAAGTGAATACTGCTGTAAGTTGTCTGGAGCAGGGCGGACCTAAGAAAGCTCTTAAGGCTGTAATGTCTGTGTGTGTGTGTGTGTGTGCATGCGTGTGTATGTCTGTTTGTGTGTCTTTGTAGGGGTTGATGTGTTTTCAACTGAGTTATCCAGAGCAGCTTCTACTTCCTCTCTTTCATCAGACGACAGACACAGCAGACCATTGGGCAATGTGTGTGTGTGTGTGCACGGGTGTGTGTGTGGTCTCCGTGTGTGATTTTGTATGTGTGTGTGTGCTTGAGTGTGTTGTGTGTGTCTTTTTCCTCAAGAGATTCTGCTCCTTCTGAAGAACAATATCAAAGTCCACCAGTAACCAGCGTACAATGTAAACTTTGACACACACATACACACACACCCATGATCCTGCTGCTACAAGGCCGGGGGACAACTACAGCAGAGGACAGCAGACGGAAGGAGAAGAGAGGAGAGGAGAGGGGGGAGAGAAGAGGAGATTAAAGCAAACGAGAGGAGGGTAGAGTAGAGTCAAGGAGAGGACAGGCGAGGAGTAGAGAGGGCATGAAGGAGAAAGAGTATGGGAAGGAGAATGATTGACAAGTTTGTCCACTAGTGTATGCATGTGTGTTTGCATGTGTGAGTGGCGTGTATGTATGTGTATGTATGCACGTGTTCCACAATGCCTCACAGGGAGAAATAAATGACTGTGCCCTTATTGAGCGCAGCAAGGCATATAGTCTTTCACACCCATAATGTCAGCGTGACTAGCAGCCTTATTGATGAAGTCAGGCTCACTCCTCACAGCCTCCCCCTGCCGGCACACAGATCAATGGTACAGCCCATCCTCCGTGGGTTTTGGTTGGTAGAGAGGGGGTTGGGGGGGGGGGGGGGGGCAGGAGGGAGCGTGCCATGCGGCCCAGCGGGTGTGTCACAACAGAAACTGAGCAAGATCAAACAGTCCCCTCTGCTCCAATGGAGCGAACCACCGGGTACCTGGAGAGGAGGGGGTGCCTGGTGGGGTACAGAGAGGAGCCGTTCCTTGGTGCTGGGTCGGGCTGGGCCGGGCTGCACCGTGTTGCGTTTTTGTGAGTCCCGTCTTGCTCTCATCTTTTCCTGGAAATACTCACTGATTCTCCACACCTCCTCTGGTGAATCTGTTGTTTTCCCAGTCCTCTGTGTGGGTCTGTTCCAGAATGTTCTGATGGAATACCAAACAGTCACTTCAGAGACTGTTTCCGCTACTGAAGTGTTCCCAACTCCCCAGGTGTGTGTTGTGTATGTGTGTGTGTGTGCAAGTGTGTGTGTGTACTGGAGGAACAAGACCATCCATCGTCCTCATTTATCTACTTTCCAGCTCAGATAACATTTGATGATCTCATCTGACCCCCCCCCCCCCTTTCTATCTCTTTTTCTTTCTCCCTCTCTCTCTCTTTCACGCATTGTACCACGGAAATAGACAGATACCCCTGTCTGGGGGCAGCAGGGGTCTAGCTTGTTCACTGCAGTTCACAGGCACACACAAACACTCACACGCACACTCTCACTTACAAACACACACACACACAGGAGGCAGTGATCGATCGGGAAGGATAAACCTTTCACCATATCCAGCCCTTTATGCCCCCCTATAAATAGACACACACACACACACACACAGAGGCTTCTTACTGAGAGCCACGGGTAGTGTTGCGTGCAAAGCAGACAATCAATTCGTCCTCACCTCCTTCTGCTGAGATGCCCAGGTATCCTGGACACCCCTGGCATGAAGAACACAAACACAGCAAGACCAGACCCCCCCACCTCCCGTTGTCTCTCACTCTCTATTTTTCCTCTCTCTCCTCTCTTTTGTCCCTCTCGCTGTCTTTTTCTTCCACCCTTTTTCCCTTTCTTTCATCCCTCTATCTCTCCCTGTTCATCTTTCACACACTCTCTCTCTATCTGTTTCACCCTTTCTTTTGCTCGCTCTCTCTCTCTCTCTGCTGGTCTGTCTCCGTTACCATGTCAACAAATCCAGGTTGAGTCCTTCAAAGGGCACGGTTCTGCAGCTGCCCACAAGAGATGACCGCTGGTCAAAGAGAGAGAGGGGGGATTGATAGATAGGGAGGGGGATACAGATAGATAGAGAGGGAGAGATGGAAAGAGGGGAGAGAGGGAAGGAGAGAGAGGGGGGTGTAGATAGATAGTGAGAAGGGGGATAGAGAGAGAGAGAGACAGAAAGCTGAAGGATGGTTGAAGCAGGAGAAAGAGATGTAGAAAAAGAGGAGGTGAAGAAGAGAAAGACAGATAAGGATGTGAGCTACGGGGACAGCATGCGGCAGTCGAGGCTGTCTGACAGGACAACATCAACAACAATGCTTTTGTGTGGCCAACATATCATTTGTTTCCCCTTGTGGACGTGATGTCAGTGAGTGGTGAGTGAATGGATGGGATGGTGTTGTTCAGCCTACATAGTTAGATTCTTCCCATGGTCGGATGGAGGTGATTCAACGTTCCTTTGTGTTACACTAATGGCCCATCGAATCCAATAGAAGAGGATCAATAGAAATCAGTGGGAACAGAAGGAAGGCATTCTAACATTGTGTGTTGGTTTGCATCAACACACAACACACGTTATGGCACGCCGTACATCGTACGTCAATCGTGTTGGAATGAACTGTAATTAAATGATTGTGCCTCTCTCAGAAGGTGAGATTTCCATCGTTTGGTTGACCATGTTGGTTGTGTTGACTGTAAATCCTTTATAAGGTAGTGCCGTGTGTGGTGTGTGCGTGGTTTGTGTGTGGTGTGTGCGTGGTGTGTGTGTGTTGGTTCGTTGTGAAATCCAGGAGGGATGTAGGTGCTTCATGCCCTTTGCTGTGCTTCCTATCAGCCTTTCAAGGATCTAGTTCTGTGCTAGCAGGCTCCCTGGGGGAAACCATGTGTGTGTGTGTGTGTGTGTGTGTGTGTGTGTGTGTGAGAGAGTGAGAGAGAGAGAGAGAGAGAGAGAGAGAGAGAGAGAGAGAGAGAGAGAGAGAGAGAGAGAGAGAGAGAGAGAGAGAGAGAGAGAGAGAGAGAGAGAGAGAGAGAGTGTGTGTGTCTGTGTGAGTGTGTGTGTGAGTGTGTGTGTGTGTGTATGTGTTTGTGAATGTGTTTGTGTGCGTGTGTGTGTGAATGTCTTTGTGTGTGTGCGTGTGTGTGTTCATGAACGTGTTTGTGTGCGTGTGTGTGTTTTGCATGCCACCTGCGCACTTGTGCCTCACATCGCTGAGTGGCTCTCCGGTTGCCAAGGCAATGACAGAATGGGTAGCGCATCCTGGTGTGAGGCTGTTCTCAGAGAAAGGTCATTGGGCACTGCGGAGCTGTCAATCACCTGGAGAGATGGCTAGTGAGGCTCTTGCCAAGGCAGAACATCCAATCCTGACCACGCAATATTCCTTCCCTTCCTCTGTGCTGCCAGGAAGTCATTCCAAAGCAAACAGGATAACATCTTTACCTTGCCTTCATTTGGCCAAACAGGACTTGAAAACCCAAACCCGATGGATAACCATGCATGGAGTTGAAAGCATTCCTCTCTCAATCTTTCTCTTCTCTTATGTTCTCTCTTACGTTCCTTCTCTCTTTTCTTTTATCTCTCATTCACACCTTCTTCATTTGATCCCTCTTTCCGGCTGAGAATCGTGTGTGTGTGTGTGCGTGCGTACGTGTAGCAGGGGGCTCTATTCTGCCTGGTTTGTGTTTCCAGAAAGCCATCTTCATCAGTGGGAGGAGCTTAAACAGAGCATGTCTGTGAATGCTGATGAGTCACCCTAAGCCCCGGTGATCGCCAGTAGCACCTCTTAGACACTCATCACTCAGCGACTGGGGAAACAGCAGGAATCCAAAATTGACTCCTTACTGAGCAAGACAGAGCTGTTTCTCAACATTTGAAGTGTCATTTAGGACCTATTTAATGCCAGACCTCTCTGAAATGGCCTAAAATCTTCTTCTCTGATCCGACCCCACAGCTGATTTGTGATTGTCTCACAACCCCCCTGCATCTCTGCAATGGGAAATGTTATGCTTACTGCTGTGGCTATCATTGTTTTGGGCAAATCTAGGGTATTTTTTTGCCTACGCACACATAAAAGAACTTCCTCTTTCCTGTCAAGCTGAGCCAATCGGGAGCCAGTTTTTTGATGGAGGATGTCAGATGGAAGGTGGCAGGTGCCCTCCTCTCCACCTGGCTCCGCTCAAATCTTTGTGACTGCCTGGCCGTGACCCCTGACCGCCAGCTGTGCCACACGACAGCAGGACATTGACGAATGTCAGAGCGGATACCAGTTCCTCCGTTTCCTGTGAGTCTCCCCTGTGGAGAGAGCAATAACGGTCAATTTACCATGGAACAGAACAAAACGGAGCAAGGAAAAACAGCCCAGAGTAGCATAGCCTTGCATAGAATAGAATGCAATTAAACTGTGAGATGGATTTCATGAGGCTTGTGACGAGGGATGTGTGAAGAGAGACAGTCTGACAGGGATGTTGAGCTGGTTGGGGTTAGGTTTGGGGGTGTTGGGTTTGGTGTTTTGGGGTGTTTTGGAATGCAGAGGATTGAGGTGCCGGGAACACTGTGCTGTGGAGCCGTGCCTTCAGGGCCACTCCACATTCCCAACAAACTGCCTCCGCATGCATAATTAACTAGGATGACTCGGATGTAAACAAGGGGAGGAGTACTCTCTGAGCGCTCGCTCACTCCTGCCCTATCCCCCCCGCTCTGTGTTTGTGTGTGCATGTGTGTGTGTGTGTGTGTGTGTTTCAGTGAGAGACAGAGATGGAACATCTTGTCTCTAGTTGCTGGTGAAGATGATGTGATGGGGAGAGAAAGGGGGGAAGAGAAAGACAGAGGGAGAGAGGGAGAGAGAGAGAGAGAGAGAGAGAGGGGGGGGGGGATGAGAGAGACAGAGGGAGAGACACAGACTGAGAGTGAGGGGTGACATCCTTTCTCAGCTCAGGATTATCAACCGTACAGCCGAACAATCACATCCTCTCCCCCAATGCAATGTATTATTAACATGTGCGCACACGCACACACACACACACACATAGACACAACGACACTGTAGCGGGGTTTGCTCGTTTAAGATTAGCAATACTTAATTTATAATAAAGTATGTAGTTCTTGGGGCACCACCTCTTATTGTTAAAGGGATAGAGGAAACCTTATTGAATAATATTTAAATAATAGCCTTCGTAATAATCAGTCTAATCTTAAGGAATGAATTCGTTCTAAGAGTAGAGCCAATCGTAACATCAGTGAACACGCACGTCAAAATATCTTTACAATGAATTTATTCAAGTAAGGTAAACAGATCTTATGAAAGTTGGATTATGGGTTTGATATGAGAGATTGGTTTCAATGAACAGAATGAAATGGTCTAACTTAAAGAAAGGCAGAAATTGTACAGTCAGTGATTACATCCTTACAAATCATAAACAGAGCTCACGCCAATGCCATGTCGAGGAGGAAAGAGCGTTAGCCATAGTTACGTTTGATCAGGGGTTGATCAATGATGTTGAGGGCGGTTTGCGCCAAAGGTCCATTTGAAGAATCTGAAGTCACAGCGCGGCTGCGCTGGGTCATGTGACTGAGTCTGCGGGATCTCAGTGAAGTCGCATTTGGAATTGCGTTTTGGGTTCTTCTGTTGAAACGTCCAGATAGTGACGCGTTCACTATAAAGTTGAATCTCAGGAGAAGCTTGGCGACGTCCTTGGAACGCCAATCCTGATGGCGTTCATGCCATGGTCGGTTTCGCTGGAGTCAGAGATTGATGGTCATCTTAGGGCTTTATACAGTTCGAGGGAGGACCCGTCTGGGGTCAGATGTGGATTGGGGGAAGCTGGGTTCTCAACTCCCCCCTCCTTCCTTCACACCTACCAAAGGTGTGATCTGATCTCTGGCTGATCATTCGATGGTTCAAATATTGTTCTGGACATCTTGGTACAGTTACAAAATATAGTTGAATGATTGTTTTATTATGATAGCTTCGTGTAGATACCAAGAATGACGTGGTTATCTTTCAGGAAGAAGGAGTTGTTACTAGAATCAAGATTTCAGTGAACACAACATTAAAACAAAGTAACAAACATAACACAAATATCCCTCTCATAATTCTCCACCTTGTACTCTTGTGGTAAAGGTGAAGTCTCAAGACTTTCCTCAAAAGTTCTGATCAAGGTATGTTCTTTGTTCAAATCGCCGCCGAAACGGATAGCAAATGGTCGCTGGAGACGTGTTGTCTAAATCAGGCCCTTTGAAGCTTGCAAGCTAGCAGGAGGGCTGATTAGGTAGATTGGGGAGGTCCCCCCCCCCCATTCTATGGTTCCTTTGCATCGGCGTTTGGTGGGTAATCAGCATACTGAGGGTGTCACAAGGGCTGATTAGGTTTGTCTGATGTGATTGAATCACTCTTCAGGTGTGGCAAGATGTTGGCTCCGTGTGGTCTTGTGGACCTCACTACATCCCCCCGGATGTCAACTTTCATAGACCGTCGTCGATGAAACTGTTGACATGAAGACAAGAGAAGAAAGACCACAGCAGCGTAACAGCATGTCACCCCCCCTCCCCAGACATTGGCATGGCTATGAGTGATTAAGCTATGACATGACATAGGAAAAAGGTTGAGAGGAAATTATTGAAACAAAAAGAGGCACTTGAAGTGGCTTACAATGGCCGTAGCAATTGAAGCTTTGTGACTAGGGGTCTAGATGAGGGAAAAGTTGTCGGCTTTCCAATCTTTTTAAATCAAACTAGTTTCAATAAACTCATTTAGGTTATGGTTACAATTGACTGCCAAAGACGTATACAAATAACAAATAAAGGTACAAGGTAATTATAGTACATACTTTACACAATTATAGTTACTAAGTAGCTTCTTGAAGTCAACGTAACTAAACCACATTGATGAACTGCATCTAATAATGTAACTTTAGTTTGGCAACCACTGTTATTTTAAAACACAGTTAGCTGTGGGAATAGTCAATGCTCTTTTCGACAAGCTATCGTGGCGGCATAATAGGTTACGTGTAGAAACTGCATTGTTTAGTTGCTTCTAAACAAAAGTCCTTCAGGACTAAGCACTACTGTCTGTTTCCCTGAACTAGACATGTGCACCAACGTATTAGTTGGTTGGTTAATTCACTTAACCAAATAGCTACACTATTAAAAATAGAGGCTATAATAAAGGCTCTTATGCTACTTTCCGTGAAGAGCTGGCCGAGGCAGATTACAACGTAAATGTCGGGGCAGCGGTGTTTCTGAGCACGCGCGTACCTCCGGTCAAACCTAGCCGCTTCCTTTGAGCTAGCTGGTCCCACACACACACTCGTGGTGGCGGTAGGTTACGTGTACAGAACTGCGTTGTTTAGTTGCTTCTAAACAAAAGTCCTTCAGGACTAAGCACTACTGTCTGTTTCCCTGAACTAGACATGTGCACCAACGTATTAGTTGGTTGGTTAATTCACTTAACCAAATAGCTACACTATTTAAAATAGAGGCTATAATAAAGGCTCTTATGCTACTTTCCGTGAAGAGCTGGCCGAGGCAGATTACAACGTAAATGTCGGGGCAGCGGTGTTTCTGAGCACGCGCGTACCTCCGGTCAAACCTAGCCGCTTCCTTTGAGCTAGCTGGTCCCACACACACACTAGCAGCTATTTCACGAAAAACAATTGAATACGCACACAGCCACTGTAGCCCAGGCACAGTAGTATTAAATACATGGTGCTACATACAGTTAGAGCTCGCTCTATTTTAACAGTTCGTTTCACAAAAGTTACGATTGCTCATTTCAATCTATCTTAGCCTCACACGGGGCGCCATCATGTAGCGGGGTGTGCTCGTTTAAGATTAGCAATACTTAATTTATAATAAAGTATGTAGTTCTTGGGGCACCACCTCTTATTGTTAAAGGGATAGAGGAAACCTTATTGAATAATATTTAAATAATAGCCTTCGTAATAATCAGTCTAATCTTAAGGAATGAATTCGTTCTAAGAGTAGAGCCAATCGTAACATCAGTGAACACGCACGTCAAAATATCTTTACAATGAATTTATTCAAGTAAGGTAAACAGATCTTATGAAAGTTGGATTATGGGTTTGATATGAGAGATTGGTTTCAATGAACAGAATGAAATGGTCTAACTTAAAGAAAGGCAGAAATTGTACAGTCAGTGATTACATCCTTACAAATCATAAACAGAGCTCACGCCAATGCCATGTCGAGGAGGAAAGAGCGTTAGCCATAGTTACGTTTGATCAGGGGTTGATCAATGATGTTGAGGGCGGTTTGCGCCAAAGGTCCATTTGAAGAATCTGAAGTCACAGCGCGGCTGCGCTGGGTCATGTGACTGAGTCTGCGGGATCTCAGTGAAGTCGCATTTGGAATTGCGTTTTGGGTTCTTCTGTTGAAACGTCCAGATAGTGACGCGTTCACTATAAAGTTGAATCTCAGGAGAAGCTTGGCGACGTCCTTGGAACGCCAATCCTGATGGCGTTCATGCCATGGTCGGTTTCGCTGGAGTCAGAGATTGATGGTCATCTTAGGGCTTTATACAGTTCGAGGGAGGACCCGTCTGGGGTCAGATGTGGATTGGGGGAAGCTGGGTTCTCAACTCCCCCCTCCTTCCTTCACACCTACCAAAGGTGTGATCTGATCTCTGGCTGATCATTCGATGGTTCAAATATTGTTCTGGACATCTTGGTACAGTTACAAAATATAGTTGAATGATTGTTTTATTATGATAGCTTCGTGTAGATACCAAGAATGACGTGGTTATCTTTCAGGAAGAAGGAGTTGTTACTAGAATCAAGATTTCAGTGAACACAACATTAAAACAAAGTAACAAACATAACACAAATATCCCTCTCATAATTCTCCACCTTGTACTCTTGTGGTAAAGGTGAAGTCTCAAGACTTTCCTCAAAAGTTCTGATCAAGGTATGTTCTTTGTTCAAATCGCCGCCGAAACGGATAGCAAATGGTCGCTGGAGACGTGTTGTCTAAATCAGGCCCTTTGAAGCTTGCAAGCTAGCAGGAGGGCTGATTAGGTAGATTGGGGAGGTCCCCCCCCCCCATTCTATGGTTCCTTTGCATCGGCGTTTGGTGGGTAATCAGCATACTGAGGGTGTCACAAGGGCTGATTAGGTTTGTCTGATGTGATTGAATCACTCTTCAGGTGTGGCAAGATGTTGGCTCCGTGTGGTCTTGTGGACCTCACTACAACACGCTGCTCAAGAGAATCTGTCATATCTGTCACATCTTATCTATAAAAGCCTTGTGACAGAGGCTACCTGTCTCAACTTTGCTTTACTATTTCAAGGTTTGATCAAATCGATTTGCGTAGGTAACTTGCTGTTTGTGGGTGTTAGCAAGTCATGGATCAGCTCAGGCGCATTACGGTGGTCAGCTAGATACGTAAATTGGCTTCAATTTATGTGTACATTTTTTGTTGAAATAATGTATGATGTCACTGGGTTAAAGACTAGTTGGATAATAAATTATGTACATTTAGTTTTTGTTTGTTGTAAATAAAGACAATAAACTGCCGTTAGCTTGCTCTCATCTCGAGAATGACGGACAGGTTTTCCACTGTGTCTCATGCTTGTCTTTTGAATTGAGGATTTTCGCTGTCCAAACTCGAGCCTGCTGTCCAAACCTCATAATTCTCAACCTTCGTCTCCACAAGGCAACTTTAGTGGGTAGGGCTTCTACAATGAAGCCTGGGATTTGTTGTGTCACACAGCTGACCATAATGTTGAAATAATGAGGCTTCAGTTTAGCCCTTGTTGTGGTAGCTAGCTTGCTAATTATGGAGTCCACCACCTCCTAGCCTTGTGTACAGTGTCCCTGTGCGCCTAAAGAGGGAGGAAACGAATGGAGGAAAACAGACGAGTGCAGCTTGTATTTCCCAGGAGCCTCAGTTTTAAAGCCCCATCAGTAAATCTTCTCCTCCTCCTTTTTCTTCTCCATTCTCATCCCCCTATCATCTTTTCCCCTCAGCCCCCTGTCTCATCCCCCCCCACCCTCAATCCTCCTCTCCTCTCTCCCTCCCAACCTCTCTGGATCTCGTCGTCTTTCTCTCCCTCAATCCCCCCCACCTCTCTTTCCCCCAGCCTCCTTCCCTTGTCTCATCCTCTTTTCCTTTAGTCTTGCCCTCCTCTCTCCCCTCCAGCCTCCTGCCCCTGTCTCATCCTCTGCTCCTTCCTCCCATCGTCATTCTCCTCTCTGGTCACGGCACAGGGCCAGGTTGAGAGCTGAGAGGGGGTGGGGGGGGGGGGGGGGGCTTTAGACAAAAAGAGAGAAAGGAAGAGAGCCGACCTTCTTCTCCAGCACAGATAACATTGTGTTGAATGAGGGATAGAGAGGCTAGGCAGACACAAAAGGAGAGAGAGAGTTGTTTATGAGAGCCTGTGTATGAGGAAAACGGGTTGAGAGAAAGAGTGAGAGAGTGAGAAGGAGAAAGGGAGAGAGAGAGTGAGAGAGAGAGAGAGAGAGAGAGAGAGAGAGAGAGAGAGAGAGAGAGAGAGAGAGAGAGAGAGAGAGAGAGAGAGAGAGAGAGGAGCTTTCATCAGCCTCGCATATCAGCCCCTCACACACACACACACACACACAGAAAGAGATAGAGCGAGAGACATCTTTACGTGGTGAATTTACAAACACTACAACGGAATTATGTCTCTGTCGTGCAAGTGTCCTAAACCTGAGACAAGACTGAGTAAGACAGAGAAGCGGTGTGTGTGTCGTGTTAGTGTGCATGTGTGTGGGGGGGAGTTTGTTTATGTGTAAAAAGAAAGAGAGAGAGAAAGGGAGAGAGAGAGAGAGAGAGAGAGAGAGAGAGAGAGAGAGAGAGAGAGAGAGAGAGAGAGAGAGAGAGAGAGAGAAAGAGAGAGAAAGGGGGAGAGAGGGAGAGAGAGAGTGAGGGAGACAGAGGGGGATGAGACAACTCTTTATTTCTGTCTGCTGAACTGTGCTGAAAGAAACACCACAAAATACAGCGTGCAGGCAGACACACATACAGGCAAACTCACACAGACACGCACACACACACACACACACATCAAAAGCAGCTCCCTGCCCATGATCATGCCAATTATGGCCACAATCTTGTCCATTGTTGTCCAAAGTCTGAGAGAACTATTATCTGAATTTCAAAACACACACACACAAAACACACACACACAAAAACCTTCATACGCAAAAAAGCATGCACACATAAACACACATAATCACTCTGTCATGTGTCTCATTGCACGCTCAAATTGTGAACACCTGAATACACCTCTAGCATTTGTGCTTGTCTGGTTTGGCCTAAAAGTCCAACTATCTCCCTAACTGGCTTATTTGGGTCATTGTATAAACACCCCCACCCCATCCCTCACACACACGCACACACACACCACTGGTGAAGCAGTTATAGACGGCAGTCTGGGTAGAGAAGGAGGGGTGGGGGGGAGCTGTTGGTGAGGTGGGAGGCGTTTGGGCTCTCCCGGGAAGCTGTTTGTGTGTGTTTGAGTAGCACAGCCCAAAGCGGAACACACTTATTCACACACGCACACACGCACACACACACACACACACACACAGAGTGTGTTGTGTAGATGAATAATGTTGGTGTCTGTCTGGTGGGACAGCAGAGTCCCTGGGGCGAGCGAGGCGCGGGGTTGCAGAGCTGGAACAGCCGACACACAGCACTGTCTCCAGGTGACTCTGTTCCTTTTATAGAGACCCCCACCCCTCCTTCCCTCGCAGCCTCCTGCGGCTGGAGAACACACACACGCGAGCCGCCTCCTGTACACACACGGTGTCATACGCATGCATGAGTCGCACATGCTGTCAGATACTCTCACACACACATGCAACCTCAGACGAAATTGGATCTTGGGTTTAGGCAAGGAGGGGCAGAGGGGAGAGAAGGCCAAGTTGAAAGCTGCTGGATAAGTAGTGCTGCACTGAAGATGCACCATATGATACTCGATGTGTGTGCGTGTGTGTGGTTCGTGGGAGTGTGTCTCTGTTGTGTGGGAAGAAACGCTTGACTTGGAAGTGTCATGACACATCAAAGATGTGCCTCCATTTTTGGAAGCTTTCCTAATTTTGCAACCTGGAAATGTGATGATATAGAACAGAAACCCGAAAATCACAGCCAAGATTACTTAACCTAATTTCAGGAGCACACAATCTCTTAACACTTGCCATTTCCATGACACTGGCGTATGCTTGTGTGTGTTATCCTGGCTTCCTGACTGCTTCCTGTCAGCGTCCCCAGAGGTCATGTCCTTGTGCTGGCGAGCTTTGTTTGGACAGACGGCTGGCTCACAGAGACGCTCCTGCCTCTCTCTCTCTCTCTCTCTCTCTCTCTCTCTCTCTCTCTCTCTCTCTCTCTCTCTCTCTCTCTCTCTCTATTTCTCTTTCCCTCTAGCTATTTCTGTCTCTTTCTCTATCCCTCTCTCTATTTCTCTCTTTCTCATTCTCCCTCTTTATCTCTCTCTTTCTCTATTTCTCTCTCTATCTGTCTCTCTCTCTGACTCACTTGCACGCACGCATGTGCTCCTGCATGACATGTCAATCAAAGCCTCAGTGAACTGCAGTTCTCCCTCCATCTTGAGACAACCAAAATGGCTCCTCTCCTGTAGCTCCTCACTGTCTGGTGTCCGGTTCACCTTGACCTTTACTATGCCATACTTGAAAAAGGAGTAAAAAGAAATTATAACAAAATATTGCATTGAAAGTTCAGAATGTTATCATATGCTACCTGTTTACAGTACAGAATATGGCCTGTTGTAAATAGTACTGGAATTGCAAAGGTATGTTTCAACAAATGTTAGTAATTAATGCTTTTTGCTTTGGGAGAGGTGTTTGGAATTAGCGTGAGTAAGATCTCTCCAACTGGTGATGGATGGATGTAAGAGTTGGAAAAGGATGACAGGATGGAAAGATGGCAGGATCCTTGATGCTAACACAAATCCTTTTCTTCGTCTCCCATCCCCTCTCTCTGTCTCCCTCTATCTCCCTCTTCACCTCAGAGCCCCACCGGCCCCCCCTCCCCTCCTCCCCCCGCCACCTCCTCCCCCACCCCACTCTTCAGCCGGAGCCATGCAGTCCTTCAGGGAGCGGAGCGGTTTCCATGGCAACCAGCCCCCCTGCTACCCTCAGCAGGAGCCCCATGAACTGTCCCGCCTGGAGAGCTACCGCCAACACCCGCCGTCCCAGCACCCCCACCCGCACCACCCGCAGCCCCACCACCCCCTCCCGCACCCCCACCCTGGCCCCAGCCCTCACCCAGCCCATGCCTCCAGGCAGGGCTATGAGAGTCACGCGCTGCCCGCCACTACAGGGATGCCCCCGGCCGGAGCAGGGGCAGGGACCGGGGCAGCAGGAACAGGGCCTAAGGACTGTTATAGCCAGCAGGCCTACCCCGGATACCCAGGCAGTGGTGGGGGTGGAGGGGGTCCCAACGCAGGAGGGGCGGGTGGGCCCACGGCTCCCCAGGCCAAGAAGCCCTACAGGGGGAGCAAGGTGGCTCCCCCACCCCCCAACCAGCACCTCCAGGCTGGGGGCTACAGCAATCACATGGGCCCTGGGGGTGTATACACAGCCCAGTATATGAGCGAGGGTCACCTCCAACAGAAATGGGAGGACCCAGACACACTAGCCCAGTACGAGCAGGAGATGGTGGGCCGTCTGGAGCCGGGGCAGCCTGGCTCGTCCCAGTACCTGGACCAGACCATGCTTGGCCACTCTCAGAGCCAGTGCCACCTCCCTCCGCAGCCCTCCAACCCAGTGTATACCAGCCCTCACCACCAGCCCCACCCCCCCAACCCAGCACCCTCTCCCCTGATGTACCCCCAGAGCCACCTCCACTACCCCCAGCACTCGCCCTCCCCCTCGCCCTCCTCTTCATACATGGAGAAGTGCAGCCCCATGCCTCACTGCTACAAAGGCTACAGCATGCCTCCCAACTCCCAGTACGCCAGACAGATGGGGGGGCATGGCGGTCTCAAACAGGGGGGTTACAGGCCCCAGAACAGCTATAGCTACCAGCAACCCCCTTCCCGTGGAGGCTACGACCCCCAGCCGCCCTTACAGGGCATGCCCCCGAGCCAGGAGGGCCACCCCAAATACCAACTCTACAGCCAGCCCCAGCAGAACTACTGTTTGTCTGAACTGTCAGTCCGATCTCCTGAGCAGTACTACCAGACCTGCAGTCCCTCCTCCAGCCACTCCCCTGCCCGCTCTGTGGGCCGATCCCCCTCCTACAGCTCCACCCCCTCCCCACTGATGACCAATCCTGAGTCCTTCCAGTATGGCCAGCCACCCATGACTCCTGGGGCCGCCTCCTCCTCGTCTTCCTCCTCGGCGGGCCTGCAGGAACAAGGCATGCTGCTGCCCCCGCGCTCACACCCCTCTCCCAACCTTCCCCACCCAGCCCCCCACAGCTACAGCGCCCCAACTCCACCCTCTTCTGCCTCCTCTTCAGCCTCCATGAAGGAGCGCTTCTCCGAGAAGCTGCTGTCCAACCCCAGCCTGTGGAGCCTGAACGCCCTCACCTCTCAGGTGGAGAACATCTCCAACAACGTGCAGCAGCTGCTCCTCTCCGAGGCCCTGGTGGCCAACAAGAAGGGAGGCAAGCGCAGCAGCGGAGGGAGCAGCGGAAGCTCCAGCGGAGGTTCCTCCAAGAAGGGAGAGGAGTACAAGAGCCCTCCCTGCCTGGACACACAGCACGGGGGTGGGCACGGAGGCCCCATGCCAGATCCCTACAGCACCCCCCAGCACCAGCAGGTGCCGATGGAGCTCCAGGAAGGAGGCTACTCCAGCAGCTCCGATGACCAGCTCGACCGGGGCTACTACTACTGTGGCCAGGGACGGAGTCCAGCTCAGGCCTCCAACAACACCCACCTGGGCTTGGACACCGCCTCGTCCTGTTCCATGACCTCCCCAGATGACATGTCTACTAGGTCCGGGGACTCCGGTCTCCATGGGGGGGTCTCCAGAGACAACTTGACGCCTGACCCCAGGTCCCAGGGGGGTCATGGAGGGGATGGAATGAGCACCCCGGTAAAGAGTGTCGGGGACGAGAGATCCCCAGCCAGTGTGACCATCCCCAGCCCCTTGAAACAAGAACGCGACTCCCCTCCAGACATTCAGAGACTGGGAGAGCCCCTGAAAGAGAACTTTGAGGAGTCGGCCTGGACAGAGAAGATGGCAGATGAGGAGGAAAATGAGAGCGTGAAAAAGACTCCAGACGAGGAGCGTGACTGCCGAAGTATGGAAGCTGCCAACGTGACACAGAAGTTAGAGAAGTGGCCGGAGGACGAGAAGGGCCCGGCGCTCTATAACAAGATCAACCAAGCTGTGACAGAGAAGAGCTACTGCTACCAGGAGAGCGCCTACCCAGGCCTTCAGAACAAATATGAGCCAGATGAAGGAGACTCTGTGGAAAAGTCTCCAGGCCTCTCAGACTCAAGCCGCAAGGGAGACCTGACGGCTGAGATGAAATCTGAGGCGTTCAAATCAGAGTCCCCTACCGATTCCGAGAGCTCGGTAAAAACCTCCCCTTTTATTAGCAGAGGTGACCTTGACCAGGATCAATATTTAACAGAGAAAGAGGACAGCTCAGAGAACGCCTCTCCAACCCCCCAGGGTGACGCTTCAGATGAGTCCGTCTCAGAAAAGAGAGAGAGCCAAGGAGAAGAAGAGGAAGAGGAGGAGGAGGATGAGGAGGAAGTGGATGCACAGCAGCGGCCTCCTCTGCCTCCTAAACCCCCAGCAGAGGTGAGGGAGGAGAGTGAGAGCCTCCTGTCATCGACAGATGAGGGCATGAATAATAGAATCACGCCAGGGGAGTCTACTGGAGAGTTCTGCAGCAGGACAGAGGGCCAGAGTGTTGAGCCTCATACTAACACAGACCCTGCAGAGACCGCCGCCCACCCAGATGCAGCAGCAACAGATGCAGCAGCACCCTCCGAGAGGAGGTCAGCCATGGGGGACATTGTACCTCAGCCTCAGTCTGCCATGCCGGTTTTCTCAGCTCTCAACGACACAACCACTCCCAGTGCTCAGTCCAGGGAACATATCGACCGTAGCGATGCGAAGGTTCTGGAACCCGATTCCCCCCAGCTACCAGGCAAGTCCATACTGCACTCAGCGCCCTCCTGGGCAGACACCCCGCCCTCCCCAAAGAAGGGCGACGAGGACATGGAGCCGGGCATCAGCTGCCCTAGAGCCGTCACCCCCTCAGCCAAGCCTGAGCCGCTGGCCCCATCTGCACAGCCCCGGGCCTACGGACGCAAGCACGCTCGGGGCAGGAGGAGACTCATGCACTCAGGTGTGGGCGTCAGGGGACAGCTGAGCCTGGGGAGGGAGGGGGCTCCGTCACCCCCTCAGAAACCCTGCATGGCCTCCAGCAAGAGCGCCCTCTTTTCAGACCAGATGGACTCAGCTCACCAGGATGCCATCATCACAAGCGAGACATCCACGCTGCTGGCTGAGGGCTTCCGCTCGAGGATGTGCACCCGTTCATTCAACGCACAGGACGTGTCTCCCAAGGATCATACACACATCAAGCGGAAACCAGGGCCAAAACCAGGTCCAAAACCAGGTTCAAAGCCAGGGCCAAAACCAGGTTCAAAGCCAGGGCCAAAGGTAGGATTAAAGCCTGGACCTAAACCAGGACCTAAACCTGGTCTAAAGTCTGGAACTAAACCAGGACCTAAACCTGGTCCAAAACCTGGACTCAAACCAGGACCAAAAACAGGGTCAAAACCAGGACCAAAAACAGGGTCAAAACCAGGACCAAAAACAGGACCTAAACAAGGCCTAAAGCTAGTTGAGGATGTCCTAGCTTCTGATGTGGTCCCCCCTAAGGCCCCAGTGGGTCGTCCCAGAGGCTCAGCTTCAAAGTTGAAGGTGATTCAGCAGGAAGGTCCCATTCAACCTCTGACAGGTGGGTCAGGGAGAGGCAAGAAGAGTCTGATTGCTAATGTCCAACAGGCAGAAGAGAACCAGGATGTGAAACCCACGGGCAAGGACAGTAAGAACATGGTCCTCAGATCCCGAAAACCTTCCCGGGATAAACTTTCCAAGGAGAAAGAAAAGGAGCAAGAAGAGGACGTTCTGCCCCCAACCCTGATCGAGTTAAAACAGGCCAGCGTTTGTCTAAAAGCTAATGAGCATGCAAATGTAGAACAAAACCTTGCTGTTGTTCCTAATGAAACAGATATCAGCATAACCCTACCTGACAGACCAGAACATAAAACCTTACTTCCTCTAAAGAGAAAGGCCAGCCCGGAGCCTCCTCTGGCACCACTGAAGAAGAAAAGAGGTCCAAAACCCAAACCCAAACCCAAACCCAAAGCCCCACAGCCCTCCGAGGGCCCCCTGCAAACCAACCATTTTCCAACCAAACCCAAGGAGGTAGGGGCCCGGGGCCCTAAGAAGAAGCAAAAGCCCAGCCAGCAGCTCCAAACCTCTCTGTTGTCTAAAGACAGCCCTCTTCCAGGGGGAGACAGTGCTACCACCGTAGACATACCTGCCACGCCAACTCAGTGTCTCACCAAAACCAAGTATCTGCCACCACGCAAAGGTCGGGGACAGAAATATGAGGCTATGGTCCAAAAAATCACATCCCCTGGGTCAAAGAAACATCAACCGACCCCCCAGCCGCCAGAGAATGTTCTGGTAGAAGAGATGACGTCAAAGATTGTGCCTCAACATGTCTGCACTGACAATGAGAGTTCGGTGTGTGAGAACAGGCCTGAGGTGGTACCGAGGGAAGTAAGACCGGATGAAGTCAGACAGGAGGGGGTGAGAGAAGAGGGCGAGAGACAGTATGTCTGGCATAGTAAAGAGAAAAAGGGTCAAATCGTGATGGAGGCAGAGGTGAGACAGGACGCGACGAGACAAGAGGAGGTGAAACCAGAAGGGGCGAGACAAGAAGGTGTGAGACACCAAGAAGAAGCGGGGAGGCAGGAAGAGCTGAAACCAGAGGGAGTGAGACTAGGGGAGAGTAGAACAGAGGGGGTTCGACAAGAGGAGGTGAGAGATGGGGACTCAGCGGGGGTGCCAGACAGATCCGGCGCCAAGCCCACCAGAACGAAGCGCAGGAAATGGGCCCTGGTGGAAAGCGCAGACGCCACGGTCGTCGCCATGGAGACGGGGAGCCTGATTATCAACACGCCACGTCTGGCCAAGCAGAGAGCCATCAAGAACAACCATGAGATGCATCTGAAGCAGAAGAGGAAGAGAAGGAAAGGACAGACATCAGAGGATGAGAAAGCCCAGGTGACGACAGAACTGGAAACAGATGCTGAGACGGCTGCACCTGCCGAGGCCTCCCTTTTGGTCTGCCCGGGTGACATCGCGCACCCCTCCCAGGTCGTCGCCATGGAAGCAAGCGTGGCACAGCCCAAGAGAGGGAGAAAACCCTCCTCCGCTTCTTCAGGCAATGCTGTCGCGCCTTCCAAAAAGAAACGGGGGAGAGCCGCTTCCGAGCAGACGGGCAAACCGGGAAAGGTCCACAAAAAACCCGGGCCCAAACCAGGAATGAAAGACGCCATGGACGTCATCGAGGCAGTGGTGAGGGCGGCAGGTACCGAACAGATGCTCAAAGAGGAACAGATGAAAAAAGCGGACTCCACAGTGTTTGAGGCGGTGGACCAGGAGTCACCTGTGGTACAAGTGTCAAGCAATCCAGCCCAAAACAAGCTCATGTCCTCCTTCTGTCCTTATGTGCGAATAGACAGTTCAAGTACGTTTTCTGCCCTCTGTACTATAGTCAACAGACCAGAGGAGGAGGAGATTCACCAGCATACAAAAACCAGCCCGGCTCGAATTAAAACCCCGGCCACGCTTGATGCCAAGGCAATACAGCGTACCTCAGCTATGCTCCAGGGACCCTTAGTTAACAGGACCTTAATTGACAGGTGTCTCACGTGCTGCCTGTGCGGAAAGCCGGCAAATTACAGGGAACTTGGGGACTTGTGTGGACCTTACTACCCTGAGGATAGCATTCCCCGGAAAACCTTGTCTGCCAGACACATAAACCCTACGAGGGAAAACACAGAAAAGACGACCAGTGCAACTATCAGTGCTGACCCTGCGAACGAGCCCACCACAAGCGCCCCCAAGAGGGAGACGGAAGCAGATAGCAAGATGGGCATGGTTGAGGGCAGCAAGGAGCCGGTGCCCGTCGTAGAGATCAGCAGTGATGGGCATCATCACCACCACCACCCTTGGCGCCCCAGGCGGGCAGAGAGGGGGGAGCGGGCACCGGGGATGGGTGGTTCTCGCCGCCTCACCTTGAGGGAGAGGTTTAGGAGAATGCAGCAGCTGCAGGACAGGCTGCATGGAGATGGAACAGCACCTCTCAGTGGCCTGGAGGGAAATGGCAACAGCTTGCTACAAAGGCTGCAAGGAGAGGCTGAGGCAAAGGAACACTGGGCCCATGAGAACTGTACCATCTGGACCAATGGGGTGATCATGGTGGCAGGGAGACTCTTCGGGCTAAAGGAGGCAGCTAGCACCTCAGCACAGACGGTAAGAACTCGCAATCTCTTTCTCTCTTTTTCTCTCTTTTCCTTTCTCTGACTCTCTCTTCACATCCGTCTCTCTATCTCTTCAGTCAACCCAAGATTAATACAAAATTGAAGCTTGGAAATGTATAAAGAGCTAATCTCTAACTATCTGTCCACCTTCTTGTCTATCTCTCTGTCCGTTCTGTCCATCTCTCCCCCGTCTCTCCGCTCGGTCCATCTGAATCCAGAGCTGCTCCAATTGCCAGGGTGTGGGCGCGTCCATCAGCTGCTGCCTGAAAGGCTGCCCTCACAAATACCACTATGTCTGCGCCAAAGAGATAGGTAAGTGACCTCCACAGGGAAGGAAAGATGGGGGGGGGAGTAAAAGACTGGAAGGTCGAGGCTAGGGAAAGAGGCTGAAGAGGGTGTTAAGAGGAAGTTAGAAAAAGGAGGAGGGCGGAGAAGGAGGGAAAGAAGAGTGTGTGTGCGTGTGTGGATGTGAGAGAAAAAGAGAGAGAGAGAATATAAGTGGAAGCTGCAAGAAAGCATATTATTGAGTGACAAGAGTGATGTTGGAGTGTGGGAGAGAGAGAGTGGAGAGAGGGGGTGGGAAGGAGGGATGTTGAATAAAGGAATGATGAGGGAGAGCAGGACCCAAGAGTGTGTGAAAAAGAAAAAAAGGGGGGGGGGGTATATATGTGCATTATTGACCGCAACCCCTGTGGCTCCATCCATCTATTCAGGCTGTCCAGGGACAGAGTGAGAGAGTGAGTGTGTGTGTGTGTATACGTGTGTATTTACACACTTGCGTGAGCTGAATGTGTGTGCGTGCGTATAGATGTGCGTGCATGTAGATGTGTGTGTCCCAGTGTGATGTGTAGACTTAATTGCAGACACGTGCCTGTGTGTTGTGCATGCGTGTGTGTGTGTGTGTCAGCATGTATGTTGTATAGCCTCCCCTTCTTTTAGCTCATGCTAACAGTGTTGGGGATTAAGGGCCCTCACACGTCTGCCTCGCCAGCACTGGGGAGGAGCTAAGGCCCTTTTTAATCCTGCAGAGTGCACCAGCCTCTTCTCATCCTTTCACTCTCCCTCTCCTCCCCTCCCCTCCTCTCTCGACTCGCCCATCTCCATGGCACTCTCTCACTTCCTCCCTCTATCTCTCCTTCCAGGTTGCACGTTCCAAGAGGAGGACTTTTCCCTGACATGTCCCAAACATGAGGTGAGCTACAGCTACAACGCCGAATGCTTTGACATCTGACACAATGATGACACGGGGTGCAAAAGACCTGGTGCTCATGACCACGGCTACGCTCGAATTCTTCTTGAACTTGTACCGACAGACATGCATTGTACGTATCCCTGCTGAGGATTTTAGTATACAGGCATTGCTGTGTTGTAGTACAGAATGTGAAAAGACAGAAAACAGGTGTGTGAGAGAGAGAGTGGAGTAGAAGGGAGGGCTTCGTCGATGGGGAGATAGACATAGAAAAAAAGAGGACAGATAGACAGAGGACGGCTGTGTATCTCAGGAATGGATCTCCCAAGGCAGCAGCCAATCACACTTGTCAGCTTGTGCTATTGACAAGCCAGCAAGTCCACTGACACCAATGTTAACACCATTACACTGATTGGACTAAGACTGTCAGAAGTGTCGGGATCCTGTCGATGCGCTCTCCCTTTGCCTGGTTCAAGAAGCCTCGATGTGTGTGTGTATATGTGTGTGTTTGTTTCGGTTAGTCTGTTTCAAAGAATGAGGTCATTTTCATTTTGTTGAAACCATGTGTCCTGGACTCAGTGACTCAGTGCTGTCCTGAGAGGAAGGAAGTTATCTATTCTGGGTCTCCTGTTTCTATAGCAACAAGAACTAGTGACATTGGTAAAACACCGGCAAATGATCCTTGCTTTCTTGCCACCAGTTCTTCACAGCCTCTTACAGCAAAACATTACTCAGCAATCCCTGCTGTGACTATGACTGTAAGTGGTCGGCCACAGTACTGTGTTTTTGTTTTGATTTGGTATGCTCACAGTTTTCTTCAGGGAAGCCGCCATCTTCTGGCCAGTTGTGTGTACTGTGCTTGAGGAAGGTCAGACAGAGGGAGGGAGGGAGGGAGGGAGGGAGGGAGGGAGGGAGGGAGGGAGGGAGGGAGGGAGGGAGGGAGGGAGGGAGGGAGGGAGAGGGAGGGAGGGAGGGAGGGAGGGAGGGAGGGAGGGAGGGAGGGAGGGAGGGAGAGGGAGGGAGGGAGGGAGGGAGGGAGGGAGACGGAGGGAGGGAAAGAGTGAAAGAGACGGAGGGAGGGCTGAGCGGAAGGAGACATTGAGCGATAGGGAGGGAGGTGGGGAGGGAGGATTGAAGAGGTGCTGACATTCAGCAGGGAGCAGCGGTGCATTGAAGCAGCAGCAGCCTCTTCCCTCCATCCCTCTTTCCCTCCTTCGCTTCCTCCCTCCTATGAGCAGACTGACAGGGTTGAAAACCCGCCTGCTGATCAAAACACCCCGCCCTCCCCTGCTTTCCCTCTGCTCCCGCCTTCTCTCTCTCTCCTCTTCCCTGCCTCTCTCGCTCTTTCTCTGTCTCACTCTCTCTTTCCCTCTCATCTCCTCCCCTGCTGCCACCCTCCCTCCCTCTCTATTTCTATCTCTCTATCACACACACACACGCACACACACAAACACATACCTCTCCTCCTTTCCCCACCAGACTCTGCGTCTCTTCTCACCCCCTTCTCTTTCTTCTCGGCCCCCTCGTCAATCTTTGATCTCCTCCCATCCTTCCCTCTTTCCCTCCATCTCCCCCTCCTCTCCTCTCCCAACCTCCCACGTACAGCAAAACAGAGAGAGCTCAGAGCGGCCTGAGCTCTCATCGACTCCAGGATCTGAGGGCCGTGGGTCTATGTGATGCCAATTTAGCAGGCTGAGCGGCCTAATCAAAGAGCAGTATGGAGACTCACACACCCAGAGATACGCACATCCACCCACCCACACACACACACACACACACATACGCACACGCACAAACACACAGAGCCGCAGCACCCCCACCATAACTCTCCCTCTGGAACTCTCCCCTCTCTTCTCAGCATTCTCCTGTCTTCTAGAGGAACACAAACACACACACACACACACACAGAGGGGAAGAAAACATGTACAGAACTGCCGCCCTCACAGCAGCGCATAGAGGTTTGGGTCAGAGATCCATGCATAGACATGCAGTTACAGTTTTTCTCGATTGCTAACACACAAAAATGGTATGTGTAAGCCATCCCCTCAAAACCATTTTGCCAAATCCCAGCAGAAAGACCATGTACCCCAATCTTTACACACAATTGACCCTTTTTGACACATTTCTCAGGTTCATTCACACTTCTTTGCAAAAGTCTAAACACACCTCTTACTTTAAGACACAATTATCACCATTATGTCATTCAGAAAACACTGCCATTTGATAAGTAAACCCAAAACAGCGCAATTCAAACAACCTTACCAACCAATTATCCATGTGTAAGCACTAACAAGCAAATATACTCAACAAGCAATCAAATCAAATCAAATTTATTTGTATAGCCCTTTTTACACGCAAGCATGTCACAGAGGGCTTCACATATGCCCATAGAACTGCCCCTCAAGCAACCTAAACCCTCAAGGAAGACAAGGAAAAACTCCCAAAAAACTCTCAACAGGAGAAAAAAAAAATGGAAGAAACCTTGGGAGGAGCAATTCAGAGAGGGATCCCCTCCTCCAGAGACGGTTGGTGGGAGAGAGGAGCAGAACACAGGCTAAACATAGTCATACAGTGTCGATGTTTTTTTTAAACACCAAAATCCATTATTCAACTTTATAGATGTAGGACAGGACCGGGAGACTCGCGACCAGGTCCAGCGTTGGCTGACCGACGACCAGGCAGGTGCTGACAACTCAAACCCCCCACACCACAAGGGATGTGTGTGGGGGGGACAGAGAGAGGAGAGCAGGGATTAGAGAATGCCAGGAGCAGCTAACAGTTACAGTCATAATAGAATGAGATCCCCACCGGTCAAGTGTGGACTGGTGCAGCAATTTAACAGAGCAAAAAAGGGGAATTTGATGCAACCCCACACACCAAGACAGCGACAGCCCCCCTCATTTGGAACATGAAATCTGTTCCAGGGGAAGAGAACTCTAAAATAAGTTATACTTAAAGAATAAGGATGAAAACAACCCGTCCCCCGTTGCCTCCAACTAGTAACATACTTACCTTTAACAGTCGTAGAATTGACTAAACAATAACGTTTTTAACCTAATTTTAAACGTCAAAACAGTATCAGACTCCCTAATTGAGACGGGTAGTTTATTCCAGAGAAGAGGCGCTCTATATGAGAACGCCCTACCTCCAGCTGTTTTTTTCTTAATTTTGGGAACCACCAGATAGCCGGCATCTTGAGATCTAAGTGTCCTTGCGGGGCAATAGGGTGCAAGGAGACCGGAGAGGTACAGTGGTGCCAATCCATGCAGAGATTTGTAGGTTAGTAGTAGAACTTTGAAGTCAGCTCTGGCTTGGATAGGGAGCCAGTGTAGAGAGACAAGAGTAGATGTTATGTGATCAAACTTTCTTGTTCTGGTCAATAGTCTAGCAGCAGCATTTTGCACCCGCTGTAAATTTTTTAGGTGGGTAATTGGGAGGCCAGAGAACAACACATTGCAATAGTCCAATCTGGACGTAACAAATGCATGTATTAGTTTTTCGGCATCATCCTTTGAGAGAAATGTTCGTATTTTGGCAATATTACGTAGATGGAAAAATGCAGTTCTAGTAATTTGCTTAATATGGTACTCAAACGAAAGGTCTGGGTCCATTGTGACTCCTAAATTTTTTACTAGCTGGCTTTGAGAGACTTTGACGCCGTCTAGGTCTAAGGTCAGATTGGAAAAATTATTTCTATATTTTTTAGGACCGAAAATTTGAACCTCGGTTTTATCCGAATTTAGAAGAAGGAAATTTGCAGTCATCCAAGCTCTCAACCTAGAAACACATTTTTCCATAGCATGTGGAAATTCTTCAGACTTTATAGACATATATAGCTGAGTATCATCTGCATAACAGTGAACATTTACCCCAGAGCTTCTAATTAGGTTTCCTAAAGGCAGCATATAGAGAGAAAATAACAGAGGGCCTAGAACTGAACCCTGTGGTACTCCGTATTTTACAGTGGAGCTCCTGGATGAGCAGCCATCATAGTGGACATATTGTGATCTATCGGATAGATACGATCTAAACCACTGAAGTGATGTACCAGAAATCCCAACATAGTTCTCCATACGTTCCAAGAGAATCTCATGATGCACCGTGTCAAAAGCTGCACTTAGGTCTAGAAGAACCAGGACAGAGAAAGAACCCGCGTCAGAGGCTAACAGTAGATCATTGACTACCTTGGCTAATGCAGTTTCAGTGCTGTGGTGGAGACGAAATCCAGACTGGAGAGGTTCATAAAGCTGATTTGAGGAGAGGTGCTCAGTGAGCTGTTGTGCCACAGCCTTCTCTAAAAATCAGGGGTTTGGAATGAATACAAAGGTAAGCTCATCTGTACTTTGAAATCATGGATGAAAATATCAGAAGAAAAGGAAGAATTGTCCAAATGAGAGGAGGTGGACAAGGGAGAGGAAGAGGCAGAGGAAGAGGAAGAAGAACAACAATCTCAAATGAGATCCATGCCACACTATGACAGAAATCCCTATGATGATTTGTTTATTTCCTTGTTTTCTTAGCCTTTGTTCCCCAAATTACAATTTACAGCAATACATTTGTGTTGTTGACTAACAGTACTACTATTTGTATACTGTGACTACTACAGTAACAAGAGCTCAAAATGCAATTGCTGTATAATAGAAAATAAACAGCCTGTAAGAAGGACAATTGCAGTAATTGTGAGTTTTATGATTTACATCATGTCAAACTCATGAGGTGGAACATATCTAAAATTCAGGGACACGTTATAGTCAATGGTTCTTGAAAACCTTTTTATAATAGTGTTTTCAATTCCTCCCAGCAGTGACTCCCAGCAGGGAGTCAGATGGCTGAGCGGTTAGGGAGTTGGGCTAGTAATCAGAAGGTTGTTGGTTCGATTCCAGGCCGTGCCAAATGACGTTGTGTCCTTGGGCAAGGCACTTCACCCTACTTGCCTCGAGGGGAATGTCCCTGTACTTACTGTAAGTCGCTCTGGATAAGAGCGTCTGCTAAATGACTAAATGTAAATGTGTCTAAAGGGTATTCAGAAGGTTGAATTTATTTGAGGGCTTTGTGTGTATTTTGAATGCAAAGTTAGGTTTATACGACAGATAATATGGTTTTGACTACAGTGTTTGATTTTGGGTCAAAAGTCAAGGGTTTGGCCAAAACAGTGTAAGTATGAAGATGTGTGTTTAGAGTTTGGAGAAAACACAGTACACATTCAAGAAATGTGTCTTAGCAATTGAGAAAAACTGTAAAATAGATCTTACACACCACTCCCAATGTTATAATCACAAACACACACCACTCACAAACACACATAAATCTACACCCCTCGTAAATACACACAGACACAAACACACACCACTCACAAATACACACAAAATCAAACACACCCCACTCCCGCTGTATGTAATCACAAGCACACACCTCTCACACAAACTGTATATGCACATACACGCAAATGGAAATATCTCAAATGCTGACAAACATCTTCACAGGTATACATTTCCTGCAAACATGCATCACCACACCTCCACACACTCACACACACTCACACAAACAATCACAGACAGCCGCCAGCACACCAAGGCTGTTAGGAGTGTTCTTTGAGGCTGTGTGGGAAGAGAGGAAGCAGCTATATCAGACAACGGCAGGGAATGACAGAACATGTAGAGAGATTGAAAGAAAGATTCAGGGAAAGAGAGGAGCTGGTTTGTGTTCCGGAGAAAAAAGGAGGCACATAAGGAAGGTGGCTGGCTAAACTGAGACGGAGGGAGGAAGAGAGGGAAAGAAAAGAAACGAGAGACTGGAGAGAGAGAGATTGTGAGAGTGAGAGAGATAGAGAAAGATGGACAGTTCTAGAGAAACAGAGAGAGAAAGAGAGCAAGAGAGAGAGAGAGAGAGAGAGAGAGAGAGAGAGAGAGAGAGAGAGAGAGAGAGAGAGAGAGAGAGAGAGAGAAAGAGAAACAAAGAGAGAGAGATATAGACAATGCTAGTGAGGCAGACACGTAGAGAGAGAGAGAGAGAGAGAGAGAGAGAGAGTGTGTGAGAGAGAGAGAGAGAGAGAGAGAGAGAGTGTGTGAGAGAGAGAGAGAGAGAGAGAGAGAGAGAGAGAGAGAGAGAGAGAGAGAGAGAGAGAGAGAGAGAGAGAGAGAGAGAGAGAGAGAGAGAGAGAGAGAGAGAGAGAGAGAAAGAGAGAGGCTGCAGAGGCTAAGAACAGGGTTCGAATTACAGGAGGGTTTGGGGGGGGGGGGTTGACCCCCCTAATTAAGACTTGGAACCCCCCAAAAGAGGTAAAAACAAAAGGTCGGGGGGGTAGATACACGAAATTGACCCATAATTCGCACTCAGTTTTTTTTCTTGCTCTTAGCCTAAGAGCAAGAAAAAAAACACCCCACACCAGCAGCACAATTAGTAGGCGTTCCTGCTGTGTCTTTCACAGAAGCCGGTTCATCGGCCAGCTGCATCCTCCACCCCTGCACACTGCAGCTATGGCTTTCATGTCTGTACTCTGCAGAGCTACACACTCTCTCTCTCTTACTCTCTTTCTCACACACACACAAAGACGCACACACACACACACACACACACAGTGGTATAGTTGCTTTCAAGTTGGCCAAGATCAGACAACACTTAAAGAAAAAACCTTCTACCGCACATACACAGACACTGCAGCTTTCATGTCTACACGATGACCAAGACCATTTAAGGGCTCACACACACACACACACTGCAGTGCTTCAGCTAAGAAATATGCAGCTGGCATCTTTGGCAGACTGAGGTGTACGACACACACGGTACCACACAGACGCAACACCAACAACCTCTCCAAAGTACACACAAGACACACTCTTTTTGATGATCACAGAGACGTAAACACGCACACAATATCTGACACATAACATGTCTGGGCCTGTGAATGTGTGTCTGGCGGTCATTATTGCGTCTGAGTCGGTCCGTTTCTCTCTCTCTTTCTCTCCAGGCTGTGTAAAACAGACCAGTGTCCCACCCATCCCATCGCCTATGCAGGAAGACAGAAGACAGAGAAACCAGACCCTGCCCCCAGACACTACACCTGAAGCCGATGGCTCACAATGGACAGATGCATCGGCCAATCGGGTGGGGGTTTCTCTGAGGGGCCTCAACGGCAGCAATACGGACACTGGAGCAGGCCCCTCAGTGTTGCCCCTGGCAACCCTTTATCTCACATCCCCTTTGCTGAAAGGCTGCAGCCCTCAATAGGAGGATGGACTGCGTTAAGAGACCCTTGCTCCAGGGACAGTGTGTGTGTGTGTGTGTGTGTGGGGGGGGGAGGGTTGGTGAGGGCTGTTTGAGATTCGGAGTGCGTTGTTCCGCCTTTGGAAGGGTTGCTATCATATTCGGACACCTGGTGGCTGCTGATTGGCCAGCAGCCTCCCTCTGGCCACCTTGTCAGATGGCCAAGAGTTCCAGATTGTGGTGAGTGTGTGTGTATGTCACATTCATGGAGATAGAACTGTTCTTTGATGGTCTCATCGATGTGTTTGTCTGTATGAGGGTGCACATTCTGGATTGAAGATGTCATGCCTCGAAGCAGCCACCACACTGGATGTAACTTAATGTGCGCATACGTGTTGAAAAAAGTTACAAATATGTACATGACGTGCTTTACAGGTTCTAAATATTCTGATATTGAGAGAGAGAAAAAAAACAAGCAGTATTTTAATATAATGCTCGTATCCTACTAAGGTGTATTTTGATGTGTATTTACGGCTATACGACACCATTGAGTCAACGTTGGTACATGTCCGGCTTTGTGTTCTTAAAAAAGAAAACAACAAAAAAAATCTAAAAACAAGACACTCTTCAAAAGTGTCACCCACTTTAGCCGTGCACGCATCCAGTATGTACACTAGACGCCAAGTCACCCAAATGTCAAACGGTCGAGCGAAAGGGATTCCATACATCTCATAGCACCTCATTGCTGTACAATTCAGACGTATCGCCGTTCATCTTCATCATCCTCACCACATACGAGGCCTAGCACTTTTCCCTGGCATTACATCCAACACTTAAGGTCCTCCGCACCTGCTGTGTAGCTGTCCTCTCTCACTCTCTCTCTACGGGACACAGATGTAGCCTCTCTCTCTCTCTCTGTCATGCTATTCACATTTACCCGCTAGGGGGCACTACAGTCATATCAACAGGATACATTCAGTATTAGAGCAAAAAAGAAAGCGCTGAAAAATCACTTCTTCTTTCAATATTCGATTCTGAAGCTCCTATTATTTAATGGTGTATATAAGTATTTGACGCTGTTTAAATGTAAGATGTGATGTACTAATATAATTGTGTATAGTATTTCCTAGAGATGTTTATTTTCTATAAAATGAATATGTTATTGCTTATAAAATGTTATTAAAAGAATCCATTGAGAAAAAACAACAAAAAAAACTAAGGACCTTTTTGGAATGTCACTCGTTTTAAGTTGAAGCATGCCGTTTTGATTTTTTCATGTGATTTGATTTCATGTTTGAGATCGATGACAGCATCACTTTGTTTGAACTGTTTTTGTAACGCCTATGTCAAATATACCAGCACCTTTCAATGCTGTTCAGACCAACGACTGTTCTTTTTGTCATCTGTGGTCCTACCCAGCGTGCACGCACTCACACACACACACACACACACACACACACACACCTTTATTAATAATCTTGAGATTAAATAAACTCTGATCTAGATATTTTCACCTGGGGTGCCACCTGCCAAGGGGGTGGCAGGTCCTAGGGATGGTGTGGCCCGATGCCACCATGAATTATAACATTGTAGTTAAAATAATGGCAATAATATTAATATTATTGAATGAAATGTACTATAATGTAATAAATAAAAAAAAATGTTTTAGCATTGGGAAAATGGGGTGGCAAGACTTTTTTGGATTGCCAGTGGTGTTGGGTTAGGGTTAGTTGACCAACGACAGGTCATTTATAAGGAAACCCTTTAAATGCAATGTTAGCACATTTTTGGGCCGTCCTTAGTCGCCGTAGACCTGAGAGAACTCGATAGGTCGATACACACACCAGTTTGGAACCAGTGCAGTTATGTTCTCTGAGTGGTCATGGGGGAGGGACCTGTGGAAAGGAGACCTCAGTATGACAGCACTGGGACGTCACAGTAATGACAAACACTTTCATTCAAATAGCACACTTAGCCACCACCCATCCAAAGAACCAGCTCCAGATATTGATGTCTTTGTTACAAAATGCTCCTTTATTTACATTTCCAGGAATAAACCAATGAGAGAAGAGACAGATAGAGTTGTTAGTTATGAAACAAAAACAACAATTTGACATTTGAATATATTGTTGGTTCTGTTTTGCCTCTATAATTACACACACACTAGAGACACACACAGGTAATCATCCTAGTGCTTCCTAAGACTTTCACAGACGACATGTCACACACTCCTGTTATGAAGTCAAAAAAAAACACATGCTAAAACAATGAGTTTTGTACCGTTCCGTGTTCTCAAAACAACTGTGGTCAAAAGAACATCTTTTTCAACAGAGGGTAACAGAAAAAGGGACAATCACCCCTCTCTTTGGGGGGGGGGGGATTTGTTGTTGATGATCATAATTGATTTAGACCCTGCATGATATTCTGAGTTATGTTACTGGTATAAAGGGTGAACACTGTGTCTAGGTTCCTGGATACCTAAAACTGGAGCCTGTCGCCCAGGGACACGCTAACCGCCAACTTGTCTTTTGGATACGATTGTACCACACACACCTTGCGCAATAGTGCAAATGGTCAATGCAGTCAGACTACCAACTCCACCTTGATATTTTGACACTGCCCGCCCCCCACCCACTCGCATTTTGACACTTAAAGCTCATCCCCATGGCAACTGTCAACATAATCTTTGAAATTGGGGCCTTTGTAGCCTTGTCCAATGCTACACGAGGGGGAGGGCCTTAAAATCACTCTGCCAATGGATAAAATACTGATCACTCAAATCCATTGCACATACTATAAATACACGTTAAAATATATACACAGCAAAATGAAAATTGAACTGAATGAAAATAAATGCATAAAGCCATAATCATTGAAGTCATCTTCAGCCTTAATGGGCTAGTGCAGAATAAAAGACATATATTCTGGTGGCTTCAAACCTTTGAGACCATGGTACATAGATCTGTAAATTACAGAGTGATCCAATCCGCTATTCTACATGGTAGACATCTGGAACCGCTCTGTAATACGGTTCTATGTGAGAAGTCAGAAAGGCCACACGCCCCACCAAGAAGCCCCCCAGTCTGTCCAACTGGGATCCTCCAACACACAGATATATCCAAGCCAATCAGACAAACGTCTCCATCAAAACCCACCAATCGAAAATCTTATTAAGGTGCATCCTGACCAAAGGCGATCAGGACTAATCTATCAATGCAGGTTCTTCCAACACTCACAAGCTCTCTGGCCATTGCACATTTCCAGCAGGGCGGTTGCAGAATAGCACCACCCTGTGGACACACTCAGTCCCTACAGTGCATTTCAAATAACGGGGTTCAAAGTAAAACAAAAAAGCGAGGAAGAAAATTGTCAACCTACATTTTGAGTATACTGAATAGTGAAACTTTTTAAATCATAGTGATGATGCAAGCGCCAACCCTTTACTTAGGCTAAAGATAGAGTCTGCTGATGTTGAGGGAAGGGGGGGGGGAGAGGGGATGACAGTGTGTCACGACAGTGTGTCTGTGTAATCTGTTTGATATGACTTGGTTCTGTACAGTCTGCCAGTCTGGTCCATTTGCCACAATGCCAGAAACCACCACTTTTATGTGTGCGTCAGTAAAAAATGTGTGAGAGTGAGTGTGTGTGTGTGTGTCAGTAAATATACGTGTGTGTGTGTGTGTCAGTAAACATGTCCGAGAATGCGTGTGTGTCAGGAAATAAGCGTGTGTGTGTGTGTGTCGGTGAAAAAATGTGTGTGCGTGTGTGTGTGTGAATAACCGTACGTCCGTCTGAGAGTGTGTGTGTGAGCGAGTGAGTAATTGCGTGTGTGTGAGTCTGTCTGTGTGAGAGAGTGTGTGTGTCTGCTCTAGGTGGAGGTGACGGTGGTGCCGCTGCCCAGCTTGATGATCATCTGCTGACAGTCGTGGAGGGTGCGCTTGTCTCCCAGCTTCTCCAGCGTGCGCGCCGCGTCCGCCAGCATGCCCACGCGCTGCCCTGGCGCCGACAGGAAGGAGGGGGGCAGGTAGCGGCACGCCAACATCACCGCCTCCGCCTGCTCGCGCTGGCCTGGCCTCATCTCACACTCCTCTGTAACACACACACGTTAAATAGGGAGGTGTGTGAGGATGAGCTAAAAGCTGATTTCAGTTCTGTCTAAAACACAGAGCAGTAGAGAAGGCCCACACACACACACAGACACACACACACACAGTGTTGTACCTGTCTTTGCTCCGGGGGTTGCTCTGCGTCGGGAGGGAGCGGTCCAGCAGCTGGTGAGTACGAGTAGGACTGGCTCCTGCCATCAGCCTGGCAGTGGGCCTCATGTAGGAACAACTGCAGGCAGGGAGGGAGGGAGGGATGTATACAGGGGGAGAGAGAGACGGGGGTGATATGGAGGGAGGGGGAGGAATACAGATTGAGAGAGGGAGGGAGGGGGAGAGGGAGAAATGGAGGGAGGGAGGGAGAGAACAGGGGAGGCCAAAAGGAGGCGGAGGATATGATGAGTCATACAGGCTTTAACTTTGAAGCACTCAGAGGAAAACAGCTAAACACCTCTGTGTGTGTGTGTGTGTGCTAGGTGTGCGTGTGTGTGCACCCATCCCAATCCTTTGCTGGGCGGGAGAGCAGACGGCTCAACTATTTCAAAACGTATCCGTGTGTGTGTGTGTGTGTGTGTGTTTATTCCCTTCTCACCCTGCGCATGGCAGGCCTGAAGCTCTGGGCCAGCTTGCGGAGGGAGCTGAGGTCCTGCTGGAAGCCGTGGAGCTCGGGGGGGGGAGGCCTGCAGCAGCGACCCAGGAGAGGAGCCCTGTCCCTGGGCCTGTCCCTGTCCCGGGGCCTGGGCCGGGCCCGGGGCCTGCTGCAGACGCCACACGTTAGTCCTCGTCACCAGCAGCAGGTCACACAGCAGCAGCTGCACCACCTGGGGCAGACAGACCGGAGATGAGGGGGATGAGGGGAGGGGGTTAGGGAGTGTGTGTGTGTAGGCATGGGAGGGTGGGAGGGGGGGGGGTACACTAAAAGAGCACCCACACACACACGTGTATGTTATTGACAAAGCCGTTCAAAATGGCCGAGCGTGTGTGCGTTGTCCTGTGGTGTCCGTCTGGCGGCAGTAGGCTCAGCTCCGTGTTGCACTGCAGGAACATTGCACTCGGCTGAGACACACATGCAATGCAACTACAATGCACCACAGCTCTGCCCTTTGTAGACACACACTCTCGCCTCCTTTACCGCACGCACTCACGCAAACACACACGTGCGCACGCACGCACCCCCCCCCCCCCCCCCCAGGGTACGACACGCTGCGACAGCAGATGTGCTGCTCGAGGGCAGGCATCGGGTTGGGGGTGTGTGTGTGTGTGGTGGGAGGGCTGCAGTGATTGTCTGTATTGCTGGTGTGACTGTGTTGTGTGTGTGGAGGGGAGGGGGGGGGGGTGTTACTGCGGATGTGTGTGTCTGGGTAGTTGGGGTGGTTGATACTGTGTGTGTGTGTGTGTGTGTAGTGGGGGGGGGTAAAACTGTGCGTGTGTAGTTTGGGGGGAGTTAATACTGTGTGTGTGTGTGTTGTTGGGGGTGGGAGGAGTTAATACTGTGTGTGTGTGTGTTGTTGGGGGGGGAGGAGTTAATACTGTGTGTGTGTGTAGTTGGGGGGGGGGGGGGGGGGGGTTGGAACTGCGTGCGAGTGCGTACCTTGTCGATGCTGCTGCTGTGGCAGTGCGGCCCAAGGTTGAGGCTGTCCCTCAGCAGCGCGCTGGCCCTCTCACCGTGACTCAGGCTCAGCGGACCGTTCAGCGGCCGCGCCAGCAGGGAGCGCACTGCCCGGAACGTGTTCAGACACGCCTTGGGCAGGGGGCTCCTGGGCACAGGGAGAGATGGATGCCATGATGAGAAAAATCTGAATGTTTGTGTGTATATACAGTATATGAGAGAGAGAGAGAGAGAGAGAGAGAGAGAGAGAGAGAGAGAGAGAGAGAGAGAGAGAGAGAGAGAGAGAGAGAGAGAGAGAGAGAGAGAGAGAGAGAGAGAGAGAGAGAGAGAGAGAGAGAGAGAGAGAGAGAGAGAGAGAGAGAGAGAGAGAGAGAGAGAGAGAGAGAGAGAGAGAGAGTGGAGGAGCAACAAGACAACCAACACGTGCGCGCGCTAATCACGCGCGTTTGTCGGTGTGTTCGACAAAGGAAATGCGATCAAGAAGAAGGGGGAGCGAGAGACAGGAAGACAAGAGCGCTGGCAGGAGGACGTCCCTGCAAGGGGGAGCGACGGAGATGCTCTGCCGACGCCGTCTCTTGGCGACGTGCGTCTGTAGAGGCTTGTGTTTCCTGCCTGTATACATGCGTTTGTGTGTGGTTCCATGCATGTTTCGTGTGTGTGTGTGTGGCACTCACTCGGCGGCCTGCAGGCTGCGAGGCAGGTGTTCCACGGCGGGGTACAGCCGCTCTGCGGCCGCGTCGTCTCCCTGGAGCCAGTTGATGATCACCACGGCAACCGAAGACCACCACTTGGAATGGGGATCGCAGCCTGGAGGTCACAGACGAGGGGTCAGGCGGACAGACGCACACACACACACACACACGCATCGAGCACACGCCATTAACGCGCACATACACCCGTGAACGTGTTCAGAAAGGTACGTGCAGCCTCCCAAGACCAAAACACCCTGCCGCCCTCCTGCAGACAGACACGCAGACGAGCGGAGCTCCACAGCTGCCCTCCTGACTCTGACCTCAATCAATCTGGCGTGGTCAGGACACGCCGACACTGCTGCCTCGCCGACTCCCTCAAGAGCACACAGCTCCTTCATTTAACATTGGCGGCTGACCCGCACACACACGCACACACACACGCACACGCACACACACACACACGCACGCACCTACATGCTGAGAAATCCATAGCCCTGCCAAGAGATTTTTTGTTGTTGAGAAGTCTCCCTTTCTAACCTCTATGCTGCCTCACCCCTTTTCTCAAGGAGACCCCAGACAGAGTGGAGACAGATGAAGCTGACTGGAGGACACCTCTGAGAGCCCTGAACGTCTCTACTCAGAGAGGAGAGGGGGGGGGGGGAGGGGGGGTGAGGAGAGAGGAGTGAAGAGATGAGGGGAGAGGAGCGAGGAGAAGAGAAGAGAGAGGAGGACAGGAGAGGAAAGTGTCTGATCTGTGATCATGTGACTGCGCAGGATAGGTGACAGGACTGCCTCCACCCATCTTGACACGTGACATGAGTTTAGATGGGGGGGTCGTACCGGTGACGGTGGCCATGTTGGATCCGATGGCGAAGGACTGGGTGGTGGCGCCCGCAGCGTCGGACGCGCTGGTCAGCAGCTGGAGGTACTCCAGGGCATCAGCATACTCACTGAGGAAACCCACACAAACCAGCAGGTGATCCTTCGCTCTTGAGGTGTGTGTGTGTGTCCATGTGTGCATGTGTGTGTGTGTGTGTGTAAGGCTCACCCCTCCCCATCGCTGGGTGTCTTCTCCCCTCTGGGCTGGGCCACACAGTACAGAGCCTTCTCCAGCAGGTGCTCTCTGAAGGCCTGGGTCACCTGGGCCAAGGGGTCCACTACAAAGAGACAAGACACCGCTCAGTGAGAGCCTGTGTGTGTGTGTGTGTGTGTGTGTACACTGTCAATATACTGTTTCATTTGTACCCCATTAAATACTAACACACAATCGATTTTCTATTTTCAGAGTCCCACACATTAGACAAGTCTAACAAATCAGAGCAATTACCTGAGAAGAAGTATATACGTATATATATATATGTGTGTGTGTGTGTGTACACCACCACTGACCGGTGTTCCCGGCCTGGCTGTAGATGCTCTCCTTGGGGGTGCTGCGCACGGCCCAGTCCCCGTCCACAAAGAAGCGGTGGCCCAGGGGGTGGAGCAGCCACTGCATGGCCGGGGGCACACTGCCGCTGGAGGACAGGCAGGCCTGCCGCGCGCTGCTCAGGAACACACGCTGACACACACACACACACACACTGTTAACACACGCTCTAAACACACACCACACATAACGCTCTTAACACACTAACTGGGAGTGGGGTGTTGAGCTATGCTCGGCGAAGAGTTCAGGAGTGCAAAAGGTCAGACGTGTGGTCATACATAGATACGGGGAGAGAGATAAGGTAGAGAGATAAGAGAGAGACCCAGGAAGAGAGACAGGGAGAGAGACCCAGGGAGAGAGACCCAGGGAGAGACACAAGGAGAGACAGGGAGAGAAACCCAGGGAGAGACCCAGGGAGAGAGACCCAGGGAGAGAGACCCAGGGAGAAACACAGGGAGAGAGACAGGGAGAGACACAGGGAGAGACACAGGGAGAGACACAGGGAGAGACAGGGTGAGACACAGGGTGAGACACAGGGTGAGACACAGGGTGAGACACAGGGTGAGACACAGGGAGAGAGACAGGGAGAGAGACACAGGGAGAGAGACAGGGAGAGAGACACAGGGAGAGAGACCCAGGGCACCGCCAGGCTCTCACCGAGGTGAAGTGCAGGAGGCGGGGCAGGCTGGCCTTGACCCTGAGGGCGGCTGAGACGTACACCTCGGCCAGGGTGGACACAGCCAGGCAGGGGCCCGAGCACTCAGCCAGGTTCACCGCACTCAGCGCCATGTGGACCGCAGACAGGTGGCTGCCGCCAAGTTTACCTACACACACACACACACACGTTACACACTGCACTGAAGGATTATCATTTAGTATTCAGTCCCATTTAAAAACAAGTAGATGACCACCAACTTAACGTTGAAAAAAAACACACAAAATCATATAGATTAAGTATTCAGGTCTAGAGCCCACAGTTAGAAGTGGAAGCAGGCCACCTTCATCTACCACATGGTCCACACAAGAGTAGGAGCCAGGTCCCTCTCATCTCCCTCCCTGTCCTCACCGGTCATGTGGAGCTGGTGTAGGCGGTGGTAGACCAGCGCTGCGTCGCGGCTGCTCTTGCACGCATCCTCCTGCAGGGGGCGGTCGGCACGGAGCCCCCCGGCGCGGCCGGCCAGCCAGCGGCCCACCCACAGGCGCTGCAGGCAGAGGCGGAGGAGGGCCCAGAGGGCGGCGCACGACAGGTCCAGCTGGGAGGTGGGCAGGGGCCGGCCCAGCGCCTTCAGACACGTCCAAAGGTTCTGACCCGCCTGGGCAAAGTCCCCCTGGGGGGCGAGAGGGAACGGGATGAGTTAACAGGGATGAATAAGAGAGAAGGAAAGAGAGAGAGCGAGCGAGAGAGGGAAAGAACAAAAGAAAGAAAAGGAAAGAAAGTGAGTATGTGAACGTGCGTGTGTGTCTGTCTGTGCGTGCGTGTGTCTGTTCGTTAAGACTGCAAACACACGTTTACGTTTAGGCCTGAAAATTTCTCTGAAGCATTTAAATAATGGATCATTCGTTTCCTGGGTTCAACCCGGTTGAGTGCATCCCTGTCTTACCCGGGCCAGGTCCAGGTCGGCCTGCTTGCGGTGCCTCCAGAACAGCACCGAGGAGCCAGAGTGGGGTCTGGTGACGGGCTCTCCGTACACCAGCAGGCGGATCAGAACCCCAGACACCAGCACGCTGTTAAGCAGCCACACCAGCAGAGTCGGCAGCATCCAGTCCATCCAGCCCCAAGAGTCCGCTATCGGGACACGAACACACACACACATACATAAATGGGTTAACAGTTTGTTTATTTGTTTGTTTATATTTCTTTTGATCACCATCCCTCTGTCCCCACCCCACCCCTCCCATCCTTCCCCCCTGCTCCTTCTCTTCCTCCGTCCCCTTCCTACCTGCACTCTCCACCTCCAGCATGGTCCTGCCGGTCCCCGGGTGCGCTGGGCCGCTGGTGGCGGCAGCGCTGCTGCTGCTCTCCACGGCTCCGCAGAGCATGGCGGCCAGCGGGTTGAAGGACAGGAAGAGGAAGGTGAAGGCACACAGAGCCATGCGGGAGCGGTCGAGCATGCCACCTGCGCACCGGTCAGCCACACTTTCCACTGGCTGAGAAAGACGAGAGCGAGAGAGAGCGAGCAAGAGAAAGAGCGAGAGAGAGCGAGCGAGAGAGAGAGGGGACCGTAGTCATAGGGGTTATTAAAAGACTAGAGCTACAGAACTGGAGCTAGACCTGGAACCACCTCAGAACCAAGGTGATCAAATATTGGAATCCTGCACATAGGGAACACGCAAGGTGGAAATGTAACGCTGAGTCATTCATAACCCTTTTTTATTTTATTCACAGCTTTATTCTATTGGGCTGTCTCCAGGGCTTGATCATATTAGTGATATCTGGGGCCAGTGTTACCTTGGTTTCCTCCCCCATAGGGCTGTCTGGCTCAGAGTCGCTGCCACTGTGGGAGAAGGAGGAGGGAGAGCCCACGTCTGAGGCCGGGGGGGTGGGCAGCTCACTCTTCACGTCTGTCTGTGGCCCGTCCACCTCCATGGCAACCAGGTCCTTGAGGGACTCTACAGGAGAGGAGACCCGGGTAAAATAAATGTTTAAAGCACACCTCATCTTAATTCGTGTTCAGAAATTGTTGGAAATATTTCTGTGTGCGTATCATGCAAGTTGAGAAGAATACTGTTGTGCTACATATCCTTGCGTGCAGACAGAAGAACCCCTCCTAGTTGTAACCGTAAGCTTACTTAAACATGCTGACCGTTATCTTTACCCAGCATGTAGATTTTTACTCAGCATGTAAAGATACAGTTTCAAACTCCATATTGTGTTGGAACCAGTTCCAAACTGATCATGTAGTTTTCCACTCAATATAATGAAAACCACTTGCGCAAGAACTCTAGGATAAAAAGAACATTTCTAGTTCCAACAACTCTGGACCGCCATAGACTTGTCTCCTTGCTGCATGCTGCAAGAATAAACTTTCATGACTCCATCGACACTGTGCACTACTTGATAAAAGATGTTTCCTAACAGAAATCGGGATAGGAACTCAGTGAAACAGTTTGCAGAGTTCCATCTTAGTTATGAATTGACAGGAAGTGTACCTGACCATTAGGAATGCTTGTGGATGAAAGAGACAGAGAAAAAGACTCACTGTTCTTTTGGGAGGCCATTTTGAGAGCCATGTTCTCCTGTTTGAGCTTCTGGTTGGTCTGCTGAATATAGCGAATGTAGTCGATGGCTTTCCTCAAGACTGCCGACTTATTCAGCTTCAGGAGGACCCAAATAGAAAACAGTGGATAAAGTTATAGTCTGTACTTGCCAGAGAATAAAAGAAAGAAAAATCACCTCCAGTACAACAACACCTCCTACTACAACAACAAAACAGAGTTCACCAGTTCTCACACACAGTATGTTCAAAATGTGACAAGTTTTTAAAAAAAAGAAATATATCATAGACATGTATATGAGGTTTCATTTCGGAGGGTGTGTGTCATCGCCTCACCTTGGCCTCGGTCCCAGCAACGAGGTCTTTGAGCTCGATTATCTTGTCGTTGATGGAGGAGCGGTAGCGCTTCTCGATGGCGTTGTGGGCCGTCCGTTTCTCCCCCTTGAAGGGCGGGCCCAGCTGCTTGCTGCTGATGGCGATGCGGTTGATGGGCAGCTTCTCGCCGTCCACCATAATGGGCATTGTGGTGAGGATGGTGCCACCGCCCATCAGAGCCTGAAGAGGGCGAGAAAACAAGAGATGGAAGGGCGTGAGAAACACACGATTAGGTGGGATTCAAAAAATGGGTGTGTTTTCATCAAGATTTTGGGAACTTCCGCTGTCATAATTCCAAGGTAAAGAAATCCATTTCGCTCCATGGTGGATGTGAACTCAAGATAAGATGCGCCGCTAAGCAGCGTGGTGTCGGGGGGCGACCCCTACCTGCAGGGAGGTGCTCTGAACAGAAGAGGTGGTGGTGGCCAGAGAGGTGATGCAGGGGGAGGCCATGGTGGTCACAATGCAGGGTTCATGCTTCAGGGTGGTGAGCAACAGAGACTCTGCCTTGATGAACTGGGGCTGCAGCAGCACCTGGGGGGGAGAAATGAGAGCCCGATTAGGATCCAAACAGACATGCAAAAAATAAAGGAACAAGTCCAAATACAAGAGAGGACACAACAGTGTTCTCGATCATTCGTAATTTGTTAAGTGTACAGACAAACACACGCACACTCACAGGAACTTGTTGTACGTGGGGCGCGATGCTCTGGACTGGGGTGCTGGTTGATGTGGCCAGAAGGGGGGGGGTGGAGGTTAGACCCTGCACCTGAGCTTGGATGGTGATTTGCTGACCGCTGTGTGGCGAGGACGACAGACTGGTCATTGGTGGGGGGGAACCTCCTTGATTTACAGCTGGAAAAGGGGGGGGGGGTTTCAATCATTCACAATTTTGCAAACTATAATTTTATCAGGAGAACATCATTAGGTCTACCGTAAAATGCATTTCAAGTAATCAAGAATGCATCTTATAAATAACTCAACTCCTGTGAAACCATGAGATCACAGTAATAAACAGGTGGTATATCATTGGGCTGGGTTTTGATCATTGGACCAAGTCTATGTAGGTAAGGGGTCACTGGGTTAGCAATGCTGGCAGGGCCACTCCTACTATGTACAGACAGCTATAACTGTGTGTGTGTCAACACAATTGCCTTACAGTCATTCCTGTAGTGACCAAAGGGTATTGTATTAGGACTTTGACATGCAGTCAGCTGATGTTGAGTAACTGACAGTCCAAACGCTTGGTGAAATGTGCTGCATGCTAACCTGTAAATAAAAGCATGCGCGCGCACACACACAAATGCCAAGCCAGCATGTCCTCACCTGTGTAGCCATTCTGGTTGGTGTAGTTAATCCGGGCCTGCTGCTGGGGCTGAGCCTGGGTCTGGAGTTGAGGCTGTGCCAGGGGTTGGGGTTGTTGCTGCTGGGGGGCAGGGGAGGTGAACATGCCCTGAGGCAGCGAGCTGAACGAAGGGTTCTGGCCTCCCGAGGCGAGGGGGGAGGCTGCAGCTTGAGGACGAGTCGGTGTTGGTGGAGAGAGCACCGGCTGGTCTGCTTTGGACTGCCTGGGTCCCTTGCTGGCTGGAGCCTGGGAGGGGGAGGTCTGCTGCTGCTGCCGGGGGCTGGCTACCTGGGCCAGGGGGGACTTCTGGAAGGTGGGTGGGTGGAAAGCCTTGTCTGGGGAGGAGGAGCTGCGGGTGATGGGAGGCCCTAGCAGGGCGTCCAGGTGGGGGCTGCTGCTCTGGATGGACGAGGGCGAGGAGGAAGGGGTGGAGGATGGAGGGGAGGGAGTGGAGGTGGAGTGGGACAGGACGGGGAGTTCCGGAGGGGCTGTGAACTGAGGGGGGTCGAAGAGGCTCCCAAACTCCATGTCCTGGTTGTTGATGAGCTGCAACATGTCTATAAACAAGAGTGAGAGAGAAGTGTTCAACACTACAGGTTTACCAGCCCCACGGACAAATGACAGTATGATGATGGTATCAGTTTGTCAGTTAGGCCTAGATTAGTTTCATGTGTGCTACAGCAAGGTATGAAAAACCACCTGCATGCTGGGTTCTTTTCTGCCACACCCAAGCATGGCTTTTAAATAATTATCCACACTCACACCACGCACACACACATGGCACATTTATGCCGTCTGGTTTGAAGGATCCTGATGCATCAGAGAAAATGTGATTATGGACCACTCCTTGGCAACAAACTAGGGATTGGTAACTCCATCATGGCTCACAGTGTAGAGTAGCGGACGAATGAGACCAGCTAGCTCTAAAGCTTGGGTCAGTACTGCGGTTAGGACTATCTAATGAAGGAGTGACAACCAACTGTGGTCCAGTTACACATATTCCCTGTCCCTGTCCTATTTCTAACCCAGGTGAAATTGATCTTGTATCTTGTAAGTAATATTGTCAATGGCTACAGCTCTTTTTTATTCCGAAAAAATAACAGTAACTGTTAGAGTCAGTCCTGTGTCCAATACTTTTAAATTGTTTACTAGTTACATGAATATCAAAATGGGGTGTAATGTTATGTGAGGAACCTTACAATCTACTGATAAAACATTTCAGATTCATCAAGCTTTTGCTGTCTGTTTTTGCTGAAAGTGTAGACCAGGGGTCCACAAACTACGGACGCATTTGGACCGGCCCTCTGAACAATGCCATAGACATTTATTTGTTATACAAAAAAATTAAGAATCAGTTCACACTGATTAATATGCATAAGTAAGTAAATCTTTTGATTTCAATAGCAATGAATATGACAAAAGGTCATTACGATAGTAATAATGCTCTTGTAATAGGCTATATGTACCTTGATATGTACGGATGTACGGTGTATAACAAAATAATAAACTAATCTAGCATAATAAATACATTTAAAATCATAATAAAATCTCCACAATACTACGGCCTATGTAATTTTCTGTCACAGACCGACCCAGCCCCACATTAAAGAAAGGAAAAATGATCTGGCCCTAACAGAAAACAGTTTGGGGACCCCTGGTGTAGACTAATGGGAGGTGGACATGAGTCAAATACAACGTAATTAAGGAATATGATACTGCAAGTATAAACTACTACGTGACCGAGGTTACGTCTGCGCAGAGCCTCTCACAGCAGCCTGGATTTGTAAACCATGTTTTGTATGAGGTGATCGCTCCCGACCAATCAGCGAGAGCTGAAGAGACTTGCTATGCGAACCAGCCCCCAAGAAGGGAAAAGAGAGAACGCTTGTCTATGGCTGGGAGAAGAGGTTACTAGCGGACATCAGCAACCAGGGTTACTTTCGGTCAAATGTTGGGGTGGATGGCATTCATGGCAGGCGCTGGATAGTTTATGCAAAGACACCAATACTATATTGTAACGATATCCTAGTAACACCTTTGAATACGTCTCGACAAGTTTACAAGCGTTGATGGGGCCTTTTCATTATTTTATATTAATATATTATACAGCGTACAAGATATGAAAAATACATAATTGTTGCATCAGTTTCATTAAGCACAGATCCTACAATATATAATTACATAATATATAATTAAACCAAGAAATCTCGTCAGGTAAGTGCATAATCTTAGAATAATTATCATAATAAAACAATGACCAATCCGTGTTTTTATGTTTTTATCAGTTTGGCAAGGTTCTATTAAGAAGCATCATGCCCCAATGAGGTTGTCTTTGCACTGTGCCCTAGTATGGCCTCATGAAATGAACCTGACCAAGGGAATGCACGATAGTAACCTATGTCACTAGAACGAGGTGGAGGAGGGGGCGGGGCGCAGACAAAGCGTGGCTGGGTGGCAAAATGGATTTCACACACCTGATGCAACTGGCTGAGAACAATCCCATATACAATTTAATCAAGTATATTTAAACTACATCGCTTATTATCTCGCTCTGTTTCTATTAATTGTATGAGAGCAAATTACTTAAGGTAGAGCTAGCTACTTGTTTAAACAACCCATATAGTGTAATTGACGGCACGATCAGTAACGTTATGACCACATGGAACCCGAACAGTTCCCCTTTGCTGATGGAATTATAAATCAGCAATGATATTCAAATTCCAAGTTTGATGACTGCGGAATCTCAGTACTGTTAACGTTAGACAATGCAGAAAGACTGCTTTCATGCTATAAACAGAATGTATACAGCTAGCTAGTCATTTGCCTGCCAAAGTTGAGCTTGCAAGCTAACTGAGCAGGCAATAGCCTCATAAGCAACAACTTTTAACATGACTAATTAGCTAATAAGCTTACGTTAGAAAAACATGCATGTTCCTGGCACTCAGGAGACATGTCTCGAGTCGACACTCAGCGGTTTCATGTGATGTTTGTTTGACATACAAGTTAGCCAACTTTCCTTACCATCAATGTCGTTCAGCAGCGCCGTGTCAATATCGCTTGGATCATTTAAAGACAGGGTAGGATCCAGGTTATCCAGTGACGGATCGTCAAAAGACAAGTTATTCATTTCAACTATCGTTAGGTTTCTCGTGTATTCAGCGTACAGTAGTCAAGATTCTAACGTTCGCTTAACAGCCATTAGAAATGAACTCTACATGCAGTATCCACTTAGGGTAACACCCGAACTGCTTCATGAGCTAAATTGCCAGGTTCGAAATAGACGTCAAACTAGAGAAAAGTGTACTCCAACTTTTTTTATTGATCTGTCAACTAGCTGCTCTCCTGTGTCTCCATGGTCCTCCAGTCAAACTTGTCAAGCTAAACAACAGTACTGCTCAACGCTCATTGATGATCAACAAACATGCTGGGGAAAGCCAAGCAAACCCCAGTGCGCAGAAAGTGATTGACACTTAAGTTTACCAATCCCTGCCGACTCTTACATGCTACCTCCCGAGCCAGTTACCCTCGTATTTGACTGTCAAATCGCAGACAAAATTCTGATGTCCATTTATCATTACAATCCATATATAACTTTTTTTGCCTTTAATTACTGTGATTTAATTGACCTGTTGTTAAAACAATAATCACACACACCGAGAATAAAAAAACACCAACAACTGTTGATTTCAAATATGACATTCTCTGCTTTCTATTCATTCTATTCAAGGAATGCATTTATTTCTCATTTTCGGCACAAACAGGTGGTATTTCTGGTAAATGTATCACTGGAGAAACTACAGCGTGGATATGTTTATCGTGGGTTTGTCCTAAACAGCCTATCAAAACTCAGCAGGGGTGGGCAACTTAATAGCCACGTTTGTCTGACCCGTAGTGGTGACTCCGCCTGTAGAACCAGAGAAATCGACCAATGCGGTGTTCAGAAACCGAGTGGGGTGATCTGACATCACAACTTTGGTTCCAGTGATTACGTCATGTATTTCTCCCAGAATAGGAGGAAGGATACGATACACAGGTTGCACCATTAATAAATATACATGTATATATATATATATATATTAAACTCTGAGGAAGGAAATACGGACCAAAACGTTCTTGGAATAATGAAAAGATTTCTGGCTATTAACCAAAACGGAATGTTCAAGCCCCATTTAAAATATGCAGTAGTATGTGATCTCACCTAAGCACAGCAGAGGCATACAAATGCCTGCAAAGGTGGGTAAATGGGTCAACGACCTGCAGTAGCACAGCAGACAAGTATCCAGTACCAGTAATATAGAGAGCAGTCAGCAGGACTGGTGTTGTTGCTAAGGGGGATGGCTAATAGATATCCTGCTTATTGCAATATGGAAATATCCCAGCAAGATCCCACAGACTGCCTGGAAATCCCTCATCACGTCCAATTAAGTACTTAATAGATCTTCTATCTAATTGAATGAGTGGAAGTCATAATCAGCCTGACTACAAAAGACTGTTAAACTCCATACTGTAGCTTGTGATATGCTTTGTATGGAGAGCATCTAAATGGAATGGAAGCAACATCTTTAATGTGAAAGGAAGGGTTATGTGACTACAGTATGAGAAAAGATAGTGTAACATGTGGGAGCGTTACATCTGCCTGTATGTTAATGTTAAAGTATCTGCAATTAAAGTTAGTCCCAACCATTCTCTTTCAAACACACACACATTAAAACATAACAAACTTGAGATAGAGGTCACACTTTGCTAGTGTTTTATTGGGCAGTTAAATACGTGCAATAACCATACGTTATAATGGAAACTAAGCACAGCCAGCTAGAGGCATGGGAGCCCCACATCTGAACCAAACAGATGACAATGGGACACTGGCCCACAAGTCAATAATACAGTGGGAGCCAGTTGAATGTCCAGTCCCACAAAGCTCCAAGATATTTTCAGACCACCATCTTTAGAGTAGTTTAGAGGAATACATGTTGCAGTCAGGGCTTAGCATCATCAGTCATAAAACCAGTTAACACGTTTTAGCTGTTTTTAAAGCAGGAATAATTAATACACAAATTGTACAGACAGTCATACAGAAATAAACTTCCAAACACCATATGCTTAGGTCTCGCTATTTTAAGTACAAAAGTAATATTTGACCACTTTCATTTTATTTTTCTCTGCATGACAATCTAGAAAACAGGTTTGTAAATGTAGCTTCTCAAGAGGCAGTTTATACAGTAAGCTTTAAACTAAAGCAACATCAAAAGAATAAATTACAGCTCATTAATAATTTATTCTGATACTGTAGTCTAAAATACATTTAAATTATTTTTGTAATTTAAACTAAAAAAACAATTTGTAAAAATTGATTATCACAATCTTAGCTTTAAGCTATAAATTCCATATTTACTGTCCATAGCATCTCATAATACATGAATTATGAGATGTGAATTCATAAGGTGTTTCATACATAACACTTATGAGATTTACATGGAGAATCCATCACAAAGACCAGAACAAATTGTGTTACTGAACCTTTGTACACAATGACTTGTGTTGGCATGAAGACAAAAAAAAATCATTTTGTCCACAGCTCACTTAACCTTTAAGTGCTACACCCATGGTTGACTTTCCATAGTGGCTTTCAGTCACTTAAGGGAACTGGTCTCTGAAACTCCCAGAAGTATGTCAATTCAAAAAGAATGTAAATAAATGAATGGAAAGAAAGAAAGATGAGGATTCACCATGTACCCTTTTAAACCAGGAAATTTAGATGACTGTAAACATAAGATTGAAAATACAGGTTATTGTTTTGGTCAACCAACTTACTGAACATCCATGCCTGGTTATGGATTACTGGGGAAGGAGTTACTGGGAATAAACAGGAGTTGTATTATATTATATCATTTTGCATGACATCACACTGTACAGGAAGTGCCAGGAAACAGACTTGGCCTTCTGGGTTGCCAGACTACATACAGTATGACCTGATGATACAGAATAATACTACATAACTCGGATGTATATAAACATTTATATATATGCATACATATTTTACAATCACTATAAAGTATTTGCATTATTCTTATCTTTGTCAAGTAGTATACCAACAATATACTATGTACTTTTCAAATTTGAATTCGTAGTGCTATATTTTGCTTAATGTCTTTCAAGTCATGATTAAATGTCATGAAACAATTACTGAAAATACTTAAATCTCTGTACTTAAGATTCTTTTTAAAGTGTGCTTTATAGCAAAATGGGCTGAAGCGATGGAAAAATATGTGCATCCCATCATAAAACCATTTCTCATCATCTAAACACAAGGAATACACATAATTGAATCAACGGTTCACATAAAACCAAATTTCCTCAACCTGAAAACGGGAAGAAAAAGGTAAATAATTACATTGCTGGATTATTCCTATACTACAGGGAAAAAAACTATTGATTTGGTCATTAAAGCCTACTCTTTGGAGTGCATGGAGTTTAACTAGAAACACTGCACACAGTGTAAAAAAGAAGCAACATACTACAAAGTCTGGTTTCATCAACTGTCTGGGTGTAGATATTAAAAGTTGTAATTGGGTGGGGAGGAAGGGAAGGGATGAAGTTCTGGGTACTTTCCCTTCACATGTTGTCTCAAAGAAGAGTACATAGCAAATACATTTTAGACACTTGTGTTTTCCCTTTGACAAACAGTAGAGCAGTCATATACAGGTTAACCTTGTTAACTATGAAGAAACCGTTATACTGTAGTGAAGCAGCACTAGCCATTTCATGTTCCCATTTCAGACGCATGTCACAGACGCAGGATCCACCAAGAAGCATTGAAAGTATACTACACAGAATCAAAAACATAATAGGATTTGACCATGGACTATACACCACAGCGCTAGTACACAGCACAAACCATTAAATTAATAGAAGCATATATAATTCATTAGCTTAACGTATTAAAATAACAGCATATGGTAACACTTTAGATCAAGGTGATTGTAATATTACATTCATGTATCTTATTAACTGAAAGGCCTTATTACCTTTAAACAAGCACCTCATCTTACACAAACCCTAACTAACTAATATAACACTTAGTCTTATTAACACATATTCATATTAATAAGTGTCTTATAAGGGCTTTATTACTTATTGACTAACGCTTATTACAAGCACCTGGATCTTAAGTGTTACCCAGTATATTCCTATTTGTCTTTGTTTTCTTTTCTCTGGGGGAGTGGGGGGGGGGGGGGGGGGAGTCCCCTTTCATCTGTGTATGAGAGAGCCAGAATGGTTGTCAAGCGCATCAGTGCTACGTTGTCCTCCTACGAGCAGGGTCTACAGTTGACACGGATGACTACAAACACCTCCCACAAGGATCGATCAAGACGACAAGGGTGATCCATGACGCGGCACGGGCAGCAAGCATGTCAAACCCTAGCATGAAAGAACAACAATGGCAGGAAGCGAGGGGGGACACGAGGGCGAGGGGAGTTCGTAAGCTACGCTCTTCTGTTGTGGAGGACAGATAGGGGGGCTACAGGAGGGGAGCACAGGGGCAGTGTGTGCCCCAGACACAGAGGTCTGCTGGGGACAGTCTACAAGGCAAAGAGGGCATCCTCCGTCCGCTCCGCTTTCTTGCTCTGCCTTCTTGTGTTGCCTGGGGCACTGCTGACAGGCGGGCCAGGGTCTCCACCAGGAGGCGATGGTAGGGAATCTGCCACTTTGGCTCGCTCTTCCAGGAACTTGTCAAACTCTGGAGGAAGAAAGGAGTCAAGTCTTGAATGACATCATAACCAAAAAGTTGTCAATGTTCTTGACTTGTACAAACGGGAGCATATAAACCCCAGATGTTTCCACATCAAATAAACGAAATTAATAATGCAGTACTAAGTTCTGTGTTAGAAGCACTGATCATCTAAATCCATACCTTCACTGGTCACCCCTTCCTCTGCCCCATCACCTTTCTATTCAGAGGAAAAAAAACAGCAACGAGAATGAAGCTCAGATGTGTGGTAGACTCTGGCCAAACCATACAAACGCAATGTTAGCGTCTCATCATGTTAAACATCCTCACAAAGTATGCACTTTTTTTTAAAAGCATTGTGAAAGTAAACTTATGAATGTACTTTCCTGTCACCCCTTCGTAACATCAAAAAAGGAGATCATTCTAACATCTAGCACCAAGCACTCGTCATTTTTGGAAAATATGCAGTTCCCTCCACTCAGGATTCACGTGCACCTATACACACATTCATCTTCACTCTGCAGTACTCATGAAACAGGGGAACAAATGGTCTTTCTTCACATTGACAACCAGACAGTGCCTTCCACAGGTGCATGGCATGCTGTTACTTCTTATAGGTTAAGTCTACATCTTAGAGTTTGAAGACTATAGCTACAATCTCACACTGTTAAACAACTACCATGTCTTTATTGGTGGAAGATTAGTTAGGCTAGATGAAGTTGGCAGGAGATGGTCAAGTTAAGAAAAAAGTAAATTAAAAAGTAATAAAAAAATGGGATCTACCTTTTTATAATACATGAATAGAAAAGTAATATGGCCAAAGAAAAAGGAGACAGGAAGGAGAAAGACAGAAGGAGAGCGAGAGAGAAATCAAGGTAAAGAAGTCTCACCACATCAGTACAGAGCCACTCCTCAATGTCATCCATGACAGAGGACTGCGATACAGGGATCTATGGAGCAAAGCCATGGACAAACAGAGCGCCGGCCAAAACCACCCAAAAGAAACGGACGTGGCCGCCCAACAACAACAAACAAACATAAAACAAAAAGAAAGATTCACCAGAGGCTCAGAGAGATAGATGACAACCAAATGAAGCCATCAAAACAAACCCATGTAACAAACATCCTCTCTCACACACACCCGCACACACACACACACACACACACACACACGTCTTCCAGAGGCCTGTAGGTTCAGGGTTTTCTATAATGATGAAAGGGATCTACTTAGTTCATTGTGGTCATGAATTCCCCTGTTTCATTTGGGGCTATCATGAATGGTCACAATTTAGTCAATGAACAGTTCACAGATCACCTCAACACGGTGAACAATTTAAAACACACAGGCTTCCGAGGACTGAAGATGAGGATCAACAAACACACACTGCACACAGAGCATGAGCAATGCTGCATGGCATGCAGTGATTGTGTGGATGGAGAGGAGAGTGTTGTCTTGGGGCTGGTGATGTGTGTGGAGGAGCACAGACATCCAGGATAGATGTGGGAGGGGTCAAATATGCAGCTTCGCTGACCTGACTCTGATAGGTCCATGTCATTGCTACACCTTGTCATGTGATTCATCTAGGATTCTTAGTCACACAAACAGTGACCAATGGGATCAAGAATCCTTTCAAAATATGTCACAGCATTAAAGGGCACAGCAGTTAAAAGGTTAGTGTTTCGTAAGAAAAACACCAGTGTGCCCCAGTGAACATATCAATGATTTTAAAGAACAGTAGGGACTGTTGAAAGAACAAGACATAAGATAAGAAAAGAAAAGTCCAGCTCAAGATCTTCCAAGTAACTGCATTCACTGTGTTTGTACACAAACAAAGTCTTGTGGTTTTGAAGTTTACGAGTACCCAAAGGTTTCCGTGGACTTGAAGATTTGGCCGGATACCCATTCTTCCCAGAAAGGCCAAAAGCCTTCCCTGGTCGGACTTTGATATCAACTTTCAACCATTTCCTAGAAGGATGTTTGTTCAAAGAAAATATCAAAAGGTGACACAGGTTTGTAAGGATCACTAGGGTTCCAGAAATGCTTCAGAGGGGGGAAAGAAGGGTGGGTGATTGTGACTCAGAATCCCCGCAGAGATTGGATTCATGTGGAGGATCTGTAGAATGTCACCAAAGAGAGCTATTTTTAAAAGTTCATTAAAGGGGTGTGTTCTGGTTTGTATGTGTTCCGTTCAACAGAATGCGTTCAATGACGGACGGTGTCAATATGATCAAACTCCAACAACAGCAACTCATCTGATTCTGAGCAGTATTGCTCTACATCTAGATTGATTGGTTAGAATGTTAACAGAATACTTCCCGTTAGTGTGGGACTACTTTGCTAGTTTTCAAAGTGAGTTATCTAGTATTATTGGGTTTGATACCTCAGTTCTCTAGAGACTGTTAGCATGCATTTGAATATGGTGGGAGATAAGAGCCAATGACACTTTCTGTGACAAAGAAGTTGACTGTATTATCTATCCAGATTCTGGACACACTGGGAACATTCCACCACCTCTCAAGGTGAGGCACTCTGTTTATGAATGAGACCATAGTGCTGTGGAGCAGGAGCATCGTTCACTCTTTTACCTGTTCTGTTTGGTGTATGACAGTTAGATAGGGTTAGGTCTCAGACTGATGACAACCCACACCTGTTCCTGGGGCCCAGGCAGGCCTTCCATTCCCTCCATGGAGGGGATGGAGAGAGGAGAGGATTAGGGGAGGACTGACAACAGTGGAAGGGACAGGGAGAAGGGGAGCCCATATCAGGTCGTCTATGAGCGTGTGTATGAAGTTGTTTGGCATGTGTTCCATGCAGGGTGGGGGATAAACTGACAGGAATGCAGCGGCAACCTCCTGTGCATGTAGCCATTCACTCTGAAATATTCCTCTCATGAGCCGTCAGCAGGTGTAGGACTAGGACTAGGCTCTCCTGCCTCCCCCTTCTACTGTTGGAGCTGTCTGGGTTCAGCAGGGCTGGGGGTCTGGTCAAGAGCAGGGGGGCAGCGGCTAACAAGGTGGGGACTGGGGATGAGGATGGGGTTGGATGAGGATGACGGGAGGACGGATGGATGACGGGGGGGGGGGGGAGGACACTGAGGATGGGGTCCTCACCATTCCTTGGGTAATGAGCCAGCTGTCTATGGGCTCCAACTCAGCGTTATCATCCCCCTTTACCCTCAGCTGAATCAACAACAGAAAAGACCTTACACAGGAGAAGAGGAGGCCCGCCCGCCCACCGCACAGAGAGAGAGAGAGAGAGAGAGAGAGAGAGAGAGAGAGAGAGAGAGAGAGAGAGAGAGAGAGAGAGAGAGAGAGAGAGAGAGAGAGAGAGAGAGAGAGAGAGAGAGAGAGAGAGAGAGAGAGAGAGAGAGAGAGAGAGAGAGAGAGAGAGAGAGAGAGAGATGCCAAAGTGCTACACAGAACCCTACTGAGGGAGAAAGAGAGGGCAGAAAGGCAGAGAGAGAGAGAGGGGGGGGAGGGACCAAGTTCATTCCATAAAGATGAGAACATGAGGAAAAGAACAGGGAACATATAAAAGAGTGAAATCCAAACTTTGAACCTTCCTTGGGTGATTGCTGATAAGGTGAAATTCTGGCTGGACATAAAGCATCTGAGTTCACTGGCACTGTGTGCGTGCGTCCTTGAAGTTATGAGACATTCTTCTAACCTTTCAAATATTTAAATATTCTCTTATAGGTACTAACTGATTGTGCACAAGAGTGATATTTGTAGTAATAATAGATATGCAAGATACATTTTCTTTAATGAACATGTATGGTGTAACAAAATACTGCCCCTAAAAAGTATCTTAAACAAAAAAATAGGAGTTTAAAAACCTCAATTAAACTTGTTTAATATTCTTGTTCAGAATACTTAAGCTAGACAGACATTGCCACTTGTTGCTACACATAAATCACAATTGCCTTAACAACGCCAATATTCCATAAACAGCAGCAATGTTCCACCTGTCTTATGGCTTATGCCTGGGAGGTTATTCAGAGCTTTGATACGCTGTGTATAAAACATATACTGTAACATGTCACTGCACGCTCTGTGCTATAACATGCAGAGAGCCCAGGGACTGACAGACAGCCTGGATGGCCATCTCAACACTGCACCCACATTCCACGCCAACGAGAGAGAAATTAGGTAGGGTGCGAGTCTTTTTTTTTAAAACTCCATCCCCCAGCATGCTTTGGATTACTTACCCCTCCAGCATTCTGTTGTCTCACATCCAGCGCGGAGGCCAGGCCTCCCAGTGCCTGGGGGTCCTCGTACTTCACACTGGGAACACGTGTACACACACGCGCATTAGACGACAGAATTAGAGCCTAAACGTCTATTTTTGGAAGGTTGAGACCTACTTTTTGCGCTGGTCGGCCAAAGAGCTGGTCCTGGTGTGGGCAAACATGTCAAAGTCATCCTGGTTGGGTTGGCTGGACAGAGAGGACAGAGTCCCACTGACGCCGTCTGCTCCCACATCTGGGACCGGGAGAGGGCGACAGGAAAGAGAGAGAAGAAAAGGATACCAGATAGGAGGTTAAAAGGGACGGAATGTGATGGAGATTGGAAGAAGAAGAAAAGAACAGTTGGATAATGCATGAGAGAGAGAGGGAGAGAGAGTCAGAGAGAGAGTGACAGGAAGTGAGACACATAATGAGGTCCCTGTCCCCAATGTCTGCCATCATAATGAGGTATCACCTCTGTGGTAGTGGCACCTCTAAAAATCCATCACCCGGAGCCTGCCCCCACTCCACTTAACAGCCCTAACCCCATCCAGCCCCGCTGCCCGGCCTACAGGGGTGCTCTCTTCTCCCAGGGCAGGACCAGGCTTGGGAGGACGGCCCGGGAGAGCAGAAACCTCATCTGGAGAAGTGGTCATCATGATCATCCTCATCTGGGAGCAGTCATTTTCACAGAGCTGTAGAGTTACACCTTCACTTTCCATGATGGCTCTTATTAAGAGCGCTCTTTACACCCCACTGCCCCTGTCGTAGGCAGGTACGCCGAGATTAGCGATGATTTATTCTGCATGTGTGTGTAGGTGTGCGCGCGCAAGGAAGGTCGCTGTAGACAAATGAGGTGGAAAAGGGTGGTAGCGCAATGTGTGTGTGTAGCCAACAGTGCACAAGAGTGTCAGTGAGCGTCCAATCCACAGCGAGTGCCCCCTGCTCTGAACAGTCCTTACCCAGGCCGGCCAGCTGTGTGGAAAGGGATGCGGGGGTACGGGCGGGGGAGGCGCTGGCTCCCGCTGGAGGGACGCTGGGCGCGGGGTTGGGGCTGGTGCTGACCCGGGGGCTGACCACGGCAGGGGAGCCTGGACCCAGGTCTATGAGGTTGTCCTCAGTGGCCTCGCTCAGCATCTTGAGATGGAGAGAAGAGGAGAAGGAGAGAGCGAGGGTGAAAGAGAGATGGAAAGAAAGAGACAGAGGAAGAGAGAAGGCACGGAAAAAGAACAATCTAAAAACAGACGCTTCTACAGGATGCATGACAAGACATCAGGGTTAAAACCATGTAAGGACAAGGGTGTGAGGGTTGTCTACAAGGGTGCGCAGGTTTAGGCAGTATGCTCAGAGAGAGACACATGAGGAGAGAGAAACACAAGGACCTGGTTAGAGGTGCTCCGATCAGGATTTTTGGGGCCGATCACCGATCGCTAGAAGCAGTATCGGCCGATACCGAGTACCGTTTTATTTTAATTTTTTATATATAATTTGATTTTATCCAAAATTCTTACAGCCCTTTAGTATTAGTTAGACCTTGTACCGTTAGTATTTAGTATAGTTAGACTTGTACACCACTATTCAAGATTTATGATTCCTATATGTTGAATGTATGCACCTTCCTGCCAAAGTAAATTCCTTCCGTCTGTGCAAACTTTCATGGCGATTAAACCCCTTTATGATTCTGATTCTGATTAAGGCGTCTATTTGAAGCCTTCTATTCATCATGTAGCATTATCTATTTAACTATTCTTAACAACAATGTATATTAAGTATAACAATGAAGAGATGATAAAATATCATGAATTAACAACAACTGTTTATTTAGTGGCAGGAAACATGTTTAACATATTCCACTCTCTTTCTTATATATATATATAATTCGGCTCTTTTGATCAGCCTTTATAGTGAGTACCGATCTGGGCTGCGTTTCCCGATAACGATGGATCATAGCAACGATCGAGCAAAAAACGAAACCATCGATATTTCTTACGTGCATTTCCCAAACATGCTCGTAAGGAGTAGGCTAATCTATGCGCTTTCAAGAGTTACGAATTTTCAAGAGACACTTTAGCTACGATGTCTTTGGGAACGGCCCGTAAAACTAAGATCCGTCCTACGATGGATTCTACGATCAACTTAGGATCACGACGCTTTCGGGAAACGCAGCCCTGAGTATTTAAAATGATTATCGGCCGATAATGATCGGCGACCAATCGATCGGAGCACCCTTAGACCTGGTCCTCTATGCTAGTTGTCTAGTTCTACCCAGAGGGTTTCATGTTGACACATAGGATGCCCACAACAGGACCATAAGCGCCTGAGGAGAAACAGTTCAACATCGACCCCACATGACTCATTTGAACTGGGATAGAGTCAGTCGTACTTGCCTCTTTCAGCTAACCACCACCCAAACACACAGAAGCAACAGAAAGGAAATGAAAAAAACAATACATAACGGCGGAAACTTCTATGAAGAAGAACGTATATGGGGAACCGGACAAAAGTTTAGATTTTCATTTGCAAGGCAAATCTTGAGATCAAATGAGTCAGGACAACATGTTAAAGACTGTTACAAGCCAGAAACAACGCAGGTTACAGATTGGTTGGGGTTAAAAGGTCAATTTAAGCTGGGGGTAAACAAGCTGATTGCATCCCTCAAGGAAGGACTCACCCCATTGTTCTGGGCAGCTCTACCCGACCGGTACCTCTCGTACCTGAAAACACAACACACGAGCCCACTTGAATAGAATGCTGATTGTGTAGATCTTGCTAATCTAGCAATTCAGACCACATGCCCACGTGTGTATGCGCACAATTGTGTGTGCGTAGGGACATGTGTGTGTGTGTCTGTGCACCTTTCGTATCGTAGGAAGATGTTGTTGAGGTCATCGTTGACGTGTAACAGCTCCTCGGTCACCTCCTCGTTTGACACACGGGAGATCAGCTCCACCACCCTCTGCTGCATGGACCTGCAAGTCCGGTTCAGCTCCTACACACACACACACACACACACACACACACACACACACACACACACACACACACACACACACACACACACACACACACACACACACACACACACACACACACACACACACACACACACACACACACACACACACACACACACACACACACACACACACACACACGGATCAATGCTAAAAATAAGCAAGCAATCAAATGATTAGGCAGGTGTGATATCATCACACGGTCAGAAGCTCAGGGTTTAATCCACACCTTCATCCACAGGGGATGTCAAGAGTTTATCAAAGATCCACATGAAGTGATTTTGAAAGAGGGCATCTAGGTTTACGTAATCTAAAAACGACACTACTGTAAATTGTGCCAAGGTTGGCTGACCAGACTTAAGACATTGCACTGCCTTTTCCCACAAGTTGTGTCACACACACAATCCTACTCTTGGCCTAGATCCAGCATCACGAGGGGATTAAAATCAGACCAGGGCTTACACTCTCCTCATGAGGTTCTGAACTTATTTAGATGGTGTCTGTCATGGAGACACTTCTCCCCCTAGTGGTCACAGAGAGATCCAACACCTTGCTGTTGGGCGGCGTGGGGAGGTCTTCACTTGTCACGCGAAAGTCACAAATCAGGGATTTACAAACAGATTGAGCTTAAACCGGAAATGTTGCTCTTTGACTTTGAGACACGGGACAACAGCTGTCACAGTGAGAAAAAGCTGCCAGACCTCGAAGGAATGTCGGATGGTTTGGAAATAAAACAGTAGTGTTTTGAATGAACAAAGTATGAATGAGTATGAAGCATATGGAAAACTTGTCTAGTCTAGTCAGGGTATCAAATCCATGCTGTAGTTCCCCTAAAGGCAGAAGGAGAACATTACAAAGCAATACTTGCATCTCTACTTAAGTGCCCAACCTTAATCATTCGAGTTACTGCAGTGAACACAAACTTGGATTTACATTAAATAGCTGGATGGAATATAACTTGGCTTGGCTCAGGCAGTGTACAAGGTATGATACTGACCTGAAGCAGTTCCAGGTCAGAGGTGTCCTCCTGTCCTGGCACCATCTCTGTCAGCATCTCTGACATGACTTTGGTGTTTCCTCTCACGATATCCAGCTCACTCCGCAGCCTGGCGATCTGGGGACACACAAGGTCAGTTATGAGGGAGATCAACATTGCCCCGTACCGCACGCGCCTGCTTTGTTCAGCTCTCTGGAACATTCAACCACACGGAACATAACCCAGTATTTCATCCTCCTTCTAAAAGGGTTGTGGTCCTTCTGAGGGGTGGTGGTCCTTTCATGGTTCTACTAAAGGGGGCATGGTTCTTCTAAAGGAGTTGTGGTCTTTCTAAAAGGGGTCATGGTCCTTCTAAAGGGTTCAAGGTCCTCCTTACCTGTTCGGGGTTGGCGGTGATTGGGCCCTGTACCTCAGGGATGTGGGGGATCTGCGTGGCAGAGGTGGGGCCCGGCAACTGAGTGACGACCGGTTGGGGCGGGGCTGCGGCGGCGTGGGGCTGGGTGGGGGCTCGGTACTTGAGCACAGCTGGGTCCACTTCAGGCACACCCTGCGGAGGAGCAAGGCTTATTTAGTTCAAATCCATCAAGTGAATTTAGTAAAGAAAAATGAAAAATAACTGTCACTCTCCAACAGGAGGGAACTCAGGGGGGAATGTGTGTGTGATGGTTCCTCACCCTCTGTGGAGTGTGGATGGGTGACAACGCATCCAGGTCTGCCATTGGGAACTCAATACCTTTCCTTTTCAGCTCCTCATAAATATGGACCACGCCCGTCAGGTCCGGGCTACTCCTGAAGGCATCAGCCCAGGCCTGACACACACACACACACTATGTATCTTATGTATGAAAAACAAAAAAAAGCATACATTCTGAAAGGCTCTTTCTACAGCTGTGACCTACCTAAAGCTTTAAAGATGGCAGGCTTCCCCATGAGCGTGAACTGCCTCCAACACCTAGGCTATCAATAGATGATGGTGAGGACGCACCTGGACCACACCTGTTACCAGAACCTCCCCCCCCACCCAACCCTCCAGGGTCTGGAATCTACGAGTTAGCTCAACACCTGTAGCACTATACACACCTGGCCCCTGATAAAAAATATTCCACCCATGAACTCCATCTATGCATGCCTGCCATTTACACCTCAGTCCAGCCTAAGCCCGTTCAAGGAAGGAGAGAGCAGTCACACACAGGTGCAGGGAGATAGAATTAGCCTGAAGTTATTGAGCATAGTCACTGCTCCGCTCTGCTGTTCCCAGATCAGTTTCAGCAACGTGTCTGGAGATTGAAGACCCTCACAGAAGACAGCAGATGTACCTGGATCAGTGCCAGTACTTTGTCCTGTACGATGGTAGGAGGGTTGGTTTTAGGTGAGATGATTTTGACCAGCACGCCATCTATGAAGTCCCGGTTGGCGACAAGCACGTGGAATCTGTGGCCACAGTTCTTCACACAGGTCTCCAACACCTGGCAAGTGGGGTGGACGGGGGGGGGGGGGGGGGGGGGAGTAGAGAGAAGTAGAAAAAAAAGAGACAGAAAGAAGGGAGAAAGTAGAAAGAAAGTTAGAAACAAAACATCACAAATGAAAGAAATCAGTTTTTTCCTTTTTTTAAGAAGGAGAAGAGAGCAGACAAACAAATAGTCAGACCGACAGGAGAACACAAATAAAATACTTGTCAAGACACTTGCGCTCTCTGAAAGTAAGATCTCACGTAGAAAGCTCTTCTACAAAGTGCTTTCATCTGACATGGAGCAAAGGAGTTTGGAGCTATCTGGGATATCAAAGCGGGAAGGGTGAGTGTCTGAGGCACCACAAAGACTCACTAACAAACAGAGTGAAAGAGAGCCAGTGAAAAGATGTCCAGAGAGATTAAACCAGAGAGAGAATCCAAACGTAGACAGATTAAGTGTTATGGTATGCATAGCCCACAACACACACAACCTGCTCATTAATAAACATTGATTGTTAAGGCCTCAAAGAGTTGACCTTAACTGAAAATACATCCAATCAAATGTAAACTAGAATGTCACTGTTGTTGGGGTGCACATTCCATGCAGTCGCCCAGTAGGTGTGGGTACTGTAGTTTTTAAGGTGGCTGTTGATCTTACCGTCAGTGCCAGCATCACCTCTCTGTAGTTCTTATTCCCACCCAGCCTCTTCTTCAGTGCTCTCATTGAGTCTTTAGGCCTGCAGAGGCACAACAAACCACAGAGAAGAGCACGGTAACTATGTTTGCCAGGTGTATGGCTTTCACGACTCAAGCATACAGAGGAATTAAAACTTTTCGGACAGAACATGCTAAGGAAAGCTGGCCTGCACATTCTCGATGGTTGTTGCTTGCCTCTCTGCCTGCCTGCCTGCCTGTCTGTCATGTATCAGTCTCTCCTGCTACTAGATCAAAAGCTACTCCTCAACAGAGGCCACATTGCCTCACATACTCGTCTCTCTGCAGACGGAAGGTAACAAGCTTTTATGAACTCCTTTATGAACTCCTTCATGAACTCCTTCATGAACTCCTTCATGAACTCCTTCATGAACTCCTTCATGAACTCCTTCATGAACTCCTTCATGAACTCCTTCATGAACTGGGCACCATGTGAAGTTTGAAAGCAGTGTAGAGACAGAGAGAGAGTAGGGAGAGTGACTATATCACAGTGTGTCAGTCAGGGCTCTGACTGTGTACTGAATAAAACATAGTCTTCCAGAGTGCTGCCGAGGGAACTATAGTCTCCCAGACTGTCTTGCTGATCCTAGAGGTGCTGATGGAACATGCTCGGCAGCCACAGACCAACAGTGAGCCACTAAGAGAATGGCAAAGTAGGTACGAGACATACTCGAGTAAGCAGTATAGACGGCTCTGCAGGCACAAAGTTTGAACAGGTAAAAAGTTCAAAACAAAGGTTGCAGTGTTTATAGGCAACATGTACATACACGTACACACACGTATCTGTACTAAATAGGTGGTATCCTGCATTCAGTTTTAATATTACCATGGTTTGGCTTACTATTAAGCTTTTTTCAATTAATTATACTTAAGAATTCCTTATAAGTGTGATAGACTTGACTTGATTTATAATAAGAAATAGGACATTCTTGCACTCTACCATTGCTATAAACAAAAGAGGGCCTGGACAGACCCTGCCTAACTTGTTGAGCACTGGAACACAAAACGCCCCAGTGTTCTATCAAGCAGAAAGGAAAGTGAGCTCAGTGTTTGTGCGTGTGTGTGTGTGTGTTTGTGTGTGCGTGTGTATTCATGCAGCATGCCAAAGGACAAGTGCATGTGGGCATAAGGAATGTGTGAGAGAGGGAGAGTGTTCAGAGGAAAAGGAGAGAACATCAGCCAGAGTCACATCCTTCCTATTTGATACTACAATCCTCCCAGCAGGAGAATCCAAACAGCTCTCATCTCAGTATATCAAAGAAACTTTAAAGACCTGAGTAATGAAAGAATGTTTTTGCTTTGGCTGTCTCAACGCTGTTTGTCTCCAGTCTAGTGGAAACACGCAGTGGGTGTGTTTGACAGAGAGAGGGTGTGTGTGTGTATGTGTGTGTGTGTGTGTGTGTAGGGCTTGAAATTGTGACCACTTTGGTCGCATATGCTCCCAAAATTGTGTCTGTGTGACATCAAAATATATTTGGGAGCATTTGTGTGAGAGCAAATGATCGTTATGGTGCGAACTGTTTTAATTTCTTTACAAAAAGCTTGCTAATTAGCCTACTACACAGTATGTGTATACAGTGACCGGTCCACCATTCTATCCAACGTTACATAACCAATTACATTTCATCTTTACGTTCTTAACTTTAAAGAGATATTTGTTTGGTTAATATTACCCGTCAGTCACTCCTTGTCACTGCGCTGCATTGTCACATGGCAAGGAGCCACAACATAAAATAAATCTACAACATAAAAATTGTGGTTGTGGTGCTCCTTAATATTCAGTGGGTGCTCCAACATTTTTGCTGGTGCTCCTAACTTTTTCAAAGTTGGGAGCACCAAGTTCAAAAGTTAGTTTCAAGCCCTGGTGTGTGTGTGTGTGTGTGTGTGTGTGTGTGTGTGTGTGTGTGTGTGTCACATCCAGGCTGGACGGCGCAGCAGCAGTCACTCACCCGTCCTCAGTTTCGTTGATGATGTCACAGATCTCCATGTTGAGGGTCCAGTCCTCGTTCTGCAGGCCGCCATCCGTGGCCCTCTCTGTGGGAGACAACAGGAAGTCAACCTGGCTGACAAGAAGTGACATCAGCACCTGAAGGAGGATATGCTACTCTGGCTAGGTGTCAGTTTGGGATGTAGACCCGGCAGTAAAACCAAAGGTTGTTGCTGGACAAAATTTTGGGATCAGTCATCTTAATCCCCTTTATGGCTAGTCATAAAAGACATACATTTGATTTCAGTTTAGACAGTATTCATATAAAAGGCTTTCAAGATATAAAGTGGGCTATAACCTACAAAGATCTGGTCTAGTAGTGCTATACTCTATGGCCCAGTTTCCCAGACATGTATAAAGCCTAGTCCTAGCCTTAAAAACGTTTTCAATGGACATCTTCATCGAATTGTTCTATTCCTTTAAGACTAGGCTTATATGTCTGGGAAACTGGACCCATATGACAACTGTAGTTTTCCCAGTTGTGCTACTGCTACCACCCCTACCAGCTACATCTGCAGTTAACTGCTGGTGCAGAGCAGGCTGGGGGAGAGGAGGGGTGGAGAGGTCTGATAGCTGACCAGCTCCCTGCCAGCTCTACTAAGCCCACGGCTGTATTTCAGTCTGACCGCATCATGGCCTGTCCCCACCTCACAAGGCTGGACTAATTAGAGCAGCCCGTGGCTTATGTAACGTTACGCGTGAGAAACGTTCAGGTTGTGTAAGCCAGCATGTGTAATCGTTAGCCTACAACATGCCTTTTTTGTGTGTCTCCAGAGACTTTTCTATTGGTAGGTCGAGAGGAAAGGGAAATGTGAAAATGAGACTTATTGGATGGTCAACCTGGTGTTTTTAAGACATAATTGAGCTGACGTCTAGTCCAGGAGTCTATCAATAATTTGGTTCATTATTCTTTTGATTTCCTGCTGCATATAAATGCATTTAGGATGGTCTTGGTCAGAACTGGCCACAGCAGCATCTGGATATACGCCAACAAGTGTAGATCTGTTTGGCAAAGCAGCCGATGATCGACATAAGTCTGAACTTGCTCAATGTAGAACGGCAAAAACAGTCAACAACAAGCCAATGAGTCATCCTCGTTCACAGCTGAGTGTGGTTGGGTTACTCATAGCTTGCTCTAGTCTGAGGTGAGAAGAGTAAGGTACAAAAATAACAGCAGACTTATCTCTGGCAGACCTACAACAACAACAACTAGCTCTTCAATGACGACACAGAACAACAACTAAGCTGGCCTTTGCTACTTCGCTGCCGTAATTGAAAATGCTTTCAAGTGACACCCACCCATTTAGGGACAACATTTGCATGAAAAGTAGCCTAGGTCTAATATATTAGAGACATTGAAAGTAGCATAGGGCATCTAGCCTAGCCTACCTGTCCCATTCACTCATTAGAAACCGGTATCACATAGAAGACTGCAATTACCTTCTCTCTCTGGTTAGGTCATGCTGCCTGTAATTTCAACCTCAATATGTGAGAGAACAGCCAGTGGTCTATCAGCAGCTGAAAAGCAGAGCAAACCGACGCCTGACTTCCCTTCCTATTTAGCCCCAGGTGTTAACAGAAAAACGTGCCAGATGCTGATAACGCACAGGGCTGAGAGATGTGGCAACAGTCACTCTGTCCGAACCTCTCAACCTCTTTGCATCATCTACCCACTCACAACAAGTTGAACTTCATTTGACATCCTATAAAAAGGTGTCCATCTTCAAATCTAGATACCAACCTATTTCAGGGGCAAGTTTGAGGGCTTCCTCGGGCCCTTTCACCTCCACCACAGGGGCCCAGAGCTGGCAGTCGTGCCCAGAACAGCAGCCTCTCTCTGGGCAGGGTGCTCTCCTAGAGGTGCTGGCTCATGACTTATTAACACCCCTCATCATCATAGGAACTTTGAGGCTGCAGGCCTGGTACTCTATGTGGTGCTTGTGTACAATGTCACACCAAACGTGGCATGCGCTTACAGCACTGAAGTTTGAGTATTCTGGGGCAGGTGAACGTAAGCAAACTAGCCTGAACAACATGAATGTTGTGTTTAGCAGCTCAGCTCCAGTGTGTGTGTGTGTGTGAGAGAGAGAGTGTGTCTGTGGGTAGGACAGTAGCCTATATCCCAAGTAATCTCCTCAAGTGGATTGGAACATGGACGGCAAAGCAAGAATGAAGAAAAAGTAGAGAGGGGACCCATGTCTCGCACATTCAAGAACCATCTTTGTCATGGCCGTGTCAATCTACAGCAGCTTATCTAAACCCTGTTCCTGCTCCCATACACCTGAATATGAATGGCTCGTTATCAAGCTGAGCAGAAGCATGATAACTACCCACTCATTTGAATCAGGTGTGTTTGAAGAGAAAACTATCTCTAAAACATTGTAAGGCTGGGTGTCAACCTGCCCCCATATGCTTAAATCTGGAGATGCTAGACGGAGTCTCTACTTGATGGGTCTCACACCTCATTGCGTAACTTATTGTAGCATTGCTAGTCATATGTTAATAAGTAAGGGTCAAGATGTGGTGTGATTGGTGGTTCTTGGGTACGGAATTGTGAAGCATTGTTCTGCGGATTCTTCATCTCCTGAGACCTTCTCCTCAGCTCTGGCTTGTCCTTCTCCTTCCTTACCTCGTTTTCTTAAATAATCATGGTAGAGTAGGTAAGAGTTAACCTTCATTTTGTAACATGTTTGCCTTGTAATTGATTTCACTATTTTGCAATTAGTTTAACCTTACTTTGACCATTCTTGCTCTGATTTAACCCAGTCAAATAACTGTAATTCCATTGGTATTGATATTATTTGTTTCATGTTAATACACTGTTCAGTTTCCCATCTTCCTTTAAACCATAGGGGAATTATGTTTTGGTTGTTTTGCCAATATTAACCCCCTATACATGCAGGGCAGAGGGTCCCTGAGGACAAGGGTTTAGAAAGGCTGCTCTACCAGCATCCAGTCTTCCCCAACGGAGAGTCGTTAGTTGGTTCCTTACCCCTGGCCTGACCAGTCTGCTGTGAACTGGCACCAGTACAGCCAGTCACGAGGGTCACAGGGGCGGCAGGCTGTGCCGTCCACTGCCAACAACACATCTATATCCTTCCTCTCTCTCTCGGCTGTCTTTTTTTATGCCTAAGGGTTTTTATTTGTCTAATAAATTTGGCCTATATAAACACATTCCCCTTATTCACTTTATGGACTAGAAGCGTTCCCTCCTCGCCATCTTTATACTGTTACTCCTGACAAACAATTGACTTAGCTACTTTCCATCCGTTTATGCACATAGCTAATCAATGATATTCTGGGAAAGTTTGTCTCATTATATTGAAAAAAGCAGCAGCAAAAGTTAGTTTATTACGGTATACTGCATGTTTATTCCAACTGGGTGCTTCAGCCCAGGAGGTACCATCCATAATGCTAAAACACGAAGCGCTCCACTAATGGCCTTTCAGATTGCTGCATCTTTCAAGCCGTCTCGTCTAGATGGGGACAGTCTCAGTCTAAGACAGCGGCTTGTCCGTCTTTGCTACGCATTAGCCTATTTGTATAACAACTGTAATACAAAAAACATGAACATGCTCCAAAACAATAGCTAAACACAGTGACGTGCATACACACACACACCTTTCTCTCTCATCAAATGTAACCCGCTGCCTGCCACTTAGGTAATGATAACCCCCCCAATTAAGTGCACAACAATGCAAAGCTCATTTGTGGAGCTGTATTTCCAGCTCACTCGCCTGCACACTCACACTCCCTCCTGTTCTATCGTGTCCTCAGCAGAGAACCTGACACCTGTCCTGCTGCTGCGGTGTTGGGTACCACTGTTACTTCCAAACTGACAGCTGCAATACAGTACAACAGTACAGTACAGGAACTCAACCAGAGAGATAATGACTGATCTGAGAGAGTTCGATTATATCTGCTGTCAAACCAGTGAAACTCTAGATGTTGCTGTCCATTGCATGACCTGAGGAGACCTTTGTAACGTGACTCGTTGGGAGTTCACTTCGCTGGTGCTGTTCGGCAGCCATCTTGGATGACTTGGCACTAGACAGCTGACTAAAGGAGCAGAAAGGAGGAGAGCAGAGGAGAAGGGTACACCCAGGCCAGTTAAAAGCTCTCAAGACAAAACCTCATTATTCTATAGCCATGCAATTCCATCTAATTATTCCCCCTCACATATTAGGCAAACGGATTTAGCTCATTTTGCCTAGAGCAATCATATCAGCATTTCACAAATGCTAGGCTAAATGTCAAAAACGTTCTGAGAGATCAGGAATCAGGGTTGCAGTTCGGGAGAGTAATGTGGTAGCCGGTCATACTGCTGTGAGAAACCACTAGACAATCTGTGTTTATGACAAAGGTTCACTGTCCCTCAGGATTTTGTGTTATGCATTAACCAAGGCCATGCCTGTCCCTAACCTTACCATGATCAATGCTCATTAAGACCTGGCTTACATAAATACTGGGGCTTGTGTTTCCAAAACGTAGACCAGGCCTATATCTAACAAAGAGTTAGAGATTCTGCAAGTCACTGTCCACAGTCAATGAGCTCTTTATGTGATAGCACTTGCATGCAAAACAGATGGTTTCATGAGTGGAAGCAAGCGTCACCCTATGTTTTGATTTACCATTGGACTATCACAACCACAGGTACTCAATTCTCACTTTTTACTTTATAAAAATAAATAAAATTGGTAACAGTACAGAAAAAAAATGTGCAGAGCCAGTGCAGAGCCAGATGCGCCTGTTGAAGAACTAGGCCATACACTCAAATGATACACTTCCAAGCAGACATGGCCAATCAAATCAAAACATTTACAAACGGCGTTTCGCAAACCCTGCGAAAACTGTCAACACAGTGTCTGAAAGGAATGTTAGGCTACACAGTTTAGCAATGTCCCACAAAATATTATTAGGTCAATACAACAGCCAACAGGAAATGCTACCGTGGTAAAACATTTGTCTTAAATTTAGATGAGATGGTTTAGACTGGCCTAGAAAACCTGCATTTTAAACCTGTTTAGAGATACAGATTAAGTCACTAAAAGACAGCCGAAGACATAATTATTTAGGAAAAGGGAAAAGGTTGCTACAGCTCTGAAAAAAAAAAGATCTGTGTAAAGTTTGGAGACAATTCTCTAGCTAACAACATAACCCACATAATGTTAAGATCTGTAAATGATCGCAATTAGATCATATTCCCAGGCCCTGACCATTATGACAAAAAAATGCTGATCTTTATTTTTTCATCTTCTGGTACAGTAAAGGATGTATCATTTCAGGGAGTTGCTAGGCTTGATTGATTCACCCTGCATGCGCTCTGAAAATACTAGCAAGAAAGAGACATCTATAGCTCTAAGTGTATCGTAACCACAGCCCAAGTCCACATCTGAGTCATTGTCACAATTTTCACAGATATGCAGACTTTTTTTGTTGTTGAAAACTGCATGCACTTCTAGAACTAAACTTTGCGTCAGTTAACTTATTAACCAATGTTGGTGGTTGTAGAGACTAGTTATCAACCCATATTGTCAAATTACATGCAATTTTTGCCATCGGAACATGAATTAGCTCTAGCACCTTGCTGTTAGACAAAACTAGCAAGCTAACCAACTTATCCGCAAAGCTTTAGCTAACTAATGTGTTTAGTCTGGGCGTAACGTCCAGTGAATGTAAACGCTAAACGGCACATTCCAGCTAGCTGACGACGTTTGCTGGCAGTTGCACTCTGTGACAGTGACTCGCGGTGGGGTTGCAAAAGGATGCTGATGCTGTTCCTACTGTTACTAGCGTTAACCCGACTGCTATGGGTGTTTGACAACAATTGAATAACAATTGGTTAAAGTACAGCCTAACATTATGTGCCTTTAATTACAAAACGTATTACACTACAGCGTAACCGCTTACTCACCTATACACTGGCCGACTGGAGTGCTGTACGGATTGCCCAGTAGGAACTCCATCTTGATGACAACAAACAATCCGCACAGAATGACAGAAACTGAAACGGAGGCGTTAAGTCCCTCCCATAGTGAACTCTATTGGCAGACATCTGTGCGTTAAATGTGAACGGCTGAGGTTCACGTCGATCAAAATTAACGGCAATCCATGATTTGTTCTGTAATACCCAACCCTTTGCTTGAGCAGCTAAATGACCGCATTTACAAATTTACAGTAATTGACATTAGGTATAGGAAAAAAAATATGATTGAATGACAATTGTTTTTCGATTGTTGTCCAAATAAGTATACTATTTATTGGTTTAATTTCAATGCAGTCAGTAATCTATAATCTAATCTTTGTACAAATAAATAAATAAAAGGAAACGGAATACAATTATACGATGCATAAGATAATAACTAGGCCTACTGAAACAGATAGGCTAACACAATTTAGGAATTTAGGATCTATAGCTAATTTTAACAGCTTTTAAATGAAGGATCCTCCTAGATGACTGTGTATTAACTTAATTGTCATCTAGTAAGGCATCGCTATATATATGAAGCTAATTTGTATGAGCTATTATGTATGAGAATACATAATGCATTGTAATGATCATCATTTTGCAATAATCATTGGAGAAACGGTTCCCTCTGCTTGCAACAGTTGAATGCCTTGAATGCAGCTCAGACATACAAAGTTGCTAAGCAACCGTATACATGTCTTTCGGCAAAGAAGTTCTGGATGAATACAGGTAGGATGGACGGACCGTGGCTGTGTCTGAAACCGCTAACTTGTTGTCATTAACATTTCACTACATTATTCAGAAATAGCGACATGTCGACAGTTGTCGTTAGTCTGGTCCGTACTGCGGTCTGTTAGCTGTGCATGTGAGACTAATCATCATAGATACGATTTTATGTAGCTGAAGGTGAGGTGAAAAGTGTATCTTGAAGAAACCTCAACCATAAAAATGCTACTGTTGCTAGGCTACCCTTGGTAGTTACAAGTCAAACATTTAACTTAAGCAGAGTTACAGTAGTGGGCTGTTTTTGGGGAACGTTGTTTGGTTTCCCTGTGGTTTTACAAAACAGCAAGACAAAAAGACCAATAATCTCGTTTGGGTAATGAATGATGATTGAAAACAGTCAACTTGCTAGCTATCTTGCCAACTGGCTTAGCTCTAGTTATTTGCACTTACTGTACTGTACAGTACAGTACAGTACAGTACAGTACTGTACCAGACATTAGGCTAGTTGAGACGTTGGATGGTATGCTACAGTATTTGTTCCCACACTGGACAGTGCAGTGGATGCACTGTCCACACACACTCTTAGGCTTATCTAGCTACATTAGAATCAACAGTCACAGTTTTTCCTCTGTATCTTTGCTTTTTTTTATTTCTCTCCTAAGTAACTGTAGACAGAGTACAGCGTCAATCACATTCGCAGCATGAGTTGGCTATTTGACACTGTGAAGCTTAATGTGGTGGATGAGGAGATGCTGCAGAAGGCTGTGGAGGAACAAGGCCCTCAAGAGCAGGCTGGGCGCATTGCCAAGGAAGAAGGCATCCACTATAATGAAGTCTGCCAGTTGAGTCTGGACTACAGAAGTATGGAATGTTTGATTTAAATTAATGTTTTAAAATATTTTACATTATTTGTTTACACTGATGCACATTGTTTCTGAAAGGGCAACAAACTTACATTCACTGTTTGCTGTTTCTGCATAGACATCAGGAAGATTGACCACCTCTGGCAGTTTACGGCCCTGACTAAACTACAGCTGGAATGCAACAAGATTAGCAAGATAGAGGGACTAGAGACACTCATTAATCTTACAATTCTTAGTAAAGAGGCTTTTATCATCTTGTATTCATATTTTAATTTAACTGGATTTGTATTCAACTGCAGCTTATTCCTTGAATAACACTTGATCTCGGCTTCTTCCAATCTCTGTCTCTGTCTGTTTGTTTCTCTCTCTCTACTCTCTCTCTCACCCTCCTCTAGACCTGTCCTTTAACAACATTGAGGTGATTGAGGGGTTAGACACTCTGGTGAACCTGGAGGACCTGAGTCTGTTCAACAATCGCATCTCTGTCATACACAACATGGACACACTTCTAAACCTGAAACTTCTCTCTCTTGGAAACAACTGCTTGGCCCAGCTAGAAAATGTGAGCTACCTTGTATTAAATCCTCATCATGATTCAAATCCTTCACACATTATATACCGTAGGCCTACAGTTTTTGTTTAGATGATTGTATATTTCTGGCTGCTTAATGATACCTTCTCAAATGACTTAATTTTGTCTTTCAGCAGGATATTAAATGACACATTATGATTATGAGGGTACAGTGCAGATAAGTAGCTCAATTTGAGGGTATTTAGATCCTTATCAGATTAACCAGTAAAGAATTCAATTTGTTCATAGTCCCTCCTTTGAATGTGAGAAACACAGTAGTGTTGACGCGAATTAAATTGTCCATCATAAGGCTTAAAAATAAGTTGACATAATTGTTTTTTTATTAAATAGAGCACATGTAAGACTGACTATGAAAAGAATGATCACTGTAAAAGGTAATGACTGAAGTTTGAGTAGTTTTTCGCAGGTCTTTTAAAGATTGTTGCTTAGCCAAGTTAATCGACAAATCTGAATCCAATTTGACATGCTAAAGAAGCATCTGAAGACAAAAGCCCTTTAAACAAGCAGGAAATGAAGACGACTGGAGTGCAGGACTGAAATAGCATCACTGTCAAAGATACCCTGTGTTTGATGATGACTTGGTCACAGACATTGCATGCAAAGGAAATGCAACCAACTATTAAATAGGATTACTTTGTTTTACATACAGTAATGTCAATTTGCCCAAGGCCTTCTGGTGCCCTAAAATGGAGGAACTATGTGCTTGCTATCATTTCTAAATGGTACATCTGATATGTATGAACATACCCAAAAATGAAAGCTGACAGTTTTGATTTTAGTAACATGCCATACTAAATGCAGAATCCTAACAGCAAAGCATGTGCCATTGTACTTGGACTTTTAGTGCTCATTGTACTGTATACTGTACTGTATGTTAGAAGTCAGCCTATACAAAACATAACTTTTACAATGTGATGCTCTGACCAGGTGATCTACCTCAGAAAGTTCAAGAATCTCTGCTCCCTCGATCTAGCTGGGAACTTAATCTGCGAAGCAGAGAACTACAAGATCTTTGTGACTGCATATCTCTCAGATTTGGTCTACCTGGACTACAGGTTACTGGACAAGCAGACGGTTAGTGGCAACTCATTCAAAGCTTACACAAATATCTCCACTTGAATCTTGCTAGATTACTTCTTACTATCCCTAACCCTACTATGACCAAGCTTTTAACCAGACTTCATATTTCAACCGTAAGCATCTCAATCATTTATGTATACCAGAGAATTGCAAAACTGCTGGTCACAAGGTTTCACAATATGCGTCCTCTGGTAAGTAGTTCACTGATTACCATCATCAGGGAACTGAACCCACCTCTCCTGCATTATTGTCCACTATCCTGTTCTCTTCTATGAAAAGTCATGGGCATAAGTGTCAACATGATACAATCCCCAGCACAAAGCCCGATCCCACAAAAGTTACAACATTGTCTGGGAATCAAACCCAGGCCTTTTGCATGGCAGGCCAGGCTAGTCAAGGAGTAAGAGGTTTGCAGGCACCTTTGTAATTGAATTTATGTGGTTTTATGTCCATTGGGAGTGGGCATTTTCTACATCCTCCCAATTAAGACGTATGACGTAAGAGGGAAGTACTTGAAAAGGTCAGTTGGAGACTTGGTGCTATTGAAGCAGCAGTTTGACCTTTTTTTAAACACTTATTGTTAACAGTGGAGAAAAATGTATGTTGTGAGTCTATATAAGATACCGTATGTTTTAGGGTTGGTATCACTCGGCTGAATGACACTTGTTATGTGTCCTCCAGCGGATCGGTCACAGAGCGCTTAAGTACTTTACGGTACTGAGTAAATAATTTGTATTAATCCGGCATCCTGACTATTTGAGCGTAAAGTGTCTTCAGAATTCTTCCACTACACCTTACCCATTATTACATTCTGTCTGCCACTAAACACAGTTTTCTTGTCTAGCGAGAACACGCTTATGGAAAATACCAGAATTCTATTGAGGAGATGAAACACAATGAGACTCAGGAGCAGAAGGCTTTGGAGGCTAAGCAAGGCCTCGAGGAGGAGCTGCAGCTACACAGGGTAACCTCCATACTCAGTAGCTAGCACAGTGTCAGTGTCCCATTCTTTTGTGTGTTCAACTTGAAATAAGTGCTTTCTCCTTTTCATGTATGGAAAATAAATGTATTGTTGTATGTGTATGCATCTGTGTTTTCTTCCACTCCCTTCAGGATGCTTTTGTGGAGTTCTTGAATGGGCCATATCTGTTTGACAGTATGTATGCAGATGACCCAGAAGCAAGCAAACTGGCCTACCTTCCTGGAGTAGATGTCCTACTAGAAACATATTCTTTTATGTCCATTCTCTTCATTTAAGAGGCACAATTAATTAAACCAACAAATATATTTCTCTGTCAGATGTGTGTGATTGGAAAAATCCAGTGTGAAATGTTCCTTGACTTTGTCCTTACATACAAAAGCCAGTTGGTGGTGCTGTGTGAGCAGGTGTTTGAGATTGGCTTGGCTCAGCAGGGCCGCAGGGAGAGCGAGGTCAAATCCTTCTTTGGCTGCTCCAAAGAAGCTGTGTCTGACAACCAGCAAAGAGCAGCACAGGTCGCCGCTGACTTCGAGATGACCAGGCGACAGGTGAGCTACTGCCATAAAACCATATCCATCTCTTGTGACGTATCGAGTCTTCCATGAAACCAAAAAGTGTAAAAAAATAAAATAAATAAAAAGATTCAATCTGTTTAACCTGATGGTTTACACAAATTGGTACAGAACTAGTTCCGACACTGATACCGATAATGGCTAAAAGATCATGGATGTTTGATTTGTGCGTGTGCAATTCTTTCTGATCAATTGTGGCTCTGTACATGAGTATTAATTGGCTGGCAGATTAGCGGGTCACGGTTGCAGGTTTTGATGTTTAATCCTATCAGCGGAGGAATATTGGCTAATCAGCTTGATGCCACCTGGGCCTCAGATGGCTTATTTTTGTCTCATCTCCTCATTAGCAAATAGATTAAGACAGATGAAAAATGACACATTCCTTAATAAGATGGGGGCTTTTTAATGAGAAAAGTTTCTCTGTGAACTCAATATTTACTTAAAGTTAAAGAGATTAGTCTTCCAGATCCAATACCATTATCTAAACGTTTCAGTCAGTTGACCTTTTAAAGCAGAGGTCTTAACATCTCAAAATACCCAAGTTATCATCCCTGTCCTCTGGGTACAATGCAGTGGATGGGAGAAATGCAGCAGGCTACAGACATGCACCTCCTGGAGGCCCAAGTGATGCACTGCAGTGAGGCGATCAGCTTGCTGTGCGACAGCCTCATGACCCTGGAGCTGCAGCTGGTGGACCAGCTGGAGGTGAGAGCAGGGCATGGTGGAGGGGATATACACACAGGATATATGAATGGAACTGGATAGTTACATAGTTGTGTGTTACTTCAAATTCGTTCAGGTTCAATTACATGCACCATATGGTGCATTCGATAACTGATTGTGTTTCTCAGTGTTGCAAACTCAGCAGGAAAATCCATGTTGGATATACTTTGTTGGAAGGAACAGTATGCTACACAAATATCTAAAGACATTGAAATCCATGTTGTTGGTTTTTAATATGTATATTTGTATATATGTATATATTTACATTGCAATTATTTAACATCTTGTAGGATATAATCAAAGACTTTGAGAGGAACATCACAGACATGGTTGCCGGGTTTGTCGAGATTGTTCAAGGAATATATCCTTTGTCCAGTTGTGGATTCCCTTCCCTCACCACTATCAGTTATAAAAGGGTTATGGGAACACAGTGGGACTATCTCTGTCACATGCACACAAACACAGATAGTATAGAGTTGATTTAACTCCGAAGCACTTTTGCCCAATGTCGAGACCTGGAGAACCACCACCACGAGAAGCTTTTGGAGATTGCTGTGGCAACACTGGAGAGGGTGGCAAAGAATGAGCTGGAGGAAGACATGCCTTATGACGTGAGAATGGTGAGTGTCTGACTCAAGAAGGTTACTGTGCTTTTGGTGTGGGAGACCCTCCCCCTAACATTCATCTACCTGGGGTACTTAGCATTGGGTTCGCCTTTGGAGTGGTTTTGCACATGACAAGGATGTTCTCCACCAGCTATGAACGCTCATAATTATTCTGTGTATTACTCCAGCAACGCTGCATAATTCTTTACGATTAATCTATCTCTTACAATCTTTAGTATACTATGTGTCTTCCAGCTGTTTGTAGACAAGGACACAGTGATCAACGCAGTCAGTGCCTCTCACGACACACACCTTCTCAAGATCGACAACCGGGAGGATGAGCTAGTGACCCGCATTAACAACTGGATGGGATCTCTCATGAAATCAGTATGAAGAGGAAGACACATAGACACACACATACCAAATGACCAAAGTTTTGCTGGTAGAGAGTAGTATTTACGTATAATTTCAGATTTTTACTCCTGTTTGCTCATTCCTTCAGATCCAAGATGAGGAGGTAAAGAGGAATCGAAAGCGTATCTCAGAGATCCACAATTACGTAGACTATGTGAGAAATCAACTGGATGAGATGCAGCAACAACATGAACACCCCTGAAGGAGGCACAATCCAGACCATAATGACATCCATGATCACATTTCTGAAAAATTCTGTTTTGATCAAATCTATTTTTTTTTTTTTTATGTGGTTTTTCATTTTGTTTTCTGGTAATGCACCAGGAGAAGAACTGTGATAGAAGACAAAGTGCTTAGAGAAGAAACTTTGGAAGCCAAAGTGCTTAGTTATGTATTTATGATTTATAAGAATTGAATTACAGCAACATTCTGCCATCTACAGTTATCTGGTGTGTGTGTTTTACAGAGAGTCAAGTACATTTTATTTATCCCACTAGGGGAAATGAGTTTGTAGACAGGTATTAAAACACATTCAATCCATCATAAATACTACATAAACAGCATACATGACACCACACAGAGACAACAACACAATACCGTACAGTACAAGAATCACTTCATGTTGAAACCCAGAAATAAGTTCTGTCAATTAATACTTACTGCCATTCATTTATGCAAATTTAGCCTCCCAAAAGCAAAACAAACAAAATAGTCCACAAGTCTTTTTGTTCTGTGGGTGGAAACTATACCAAATGACCCAATGACTTTACTGGCCACTCTGACAAGCCGATTAAGCCTGTTCTTATTAGCCAAATTCTGATTCCCAAACCACTACACAAAAGGTCAGCACCGACTAAATACAAGTTCTATAAAACAGAGTCTTCATTTGGTGCACACCTTAAAAGAGTGCACCTAAATGATTGTGAGTGAGAGTGAAAAGACCAGTTATTAGTCTTTAATCTCTATGCAACATTACAACACGTTTGTTTCGTCTGTCACATTCAAGTACAATCAAACCTGAAAACATGACCTAAAAAATGCTGGTGAATTACATTCACTGAAGGAATGTTCATCATGTGGTCTTTTTTACAGCAAATAGGCTACTACTGTTCAAGACCTCTTTGGTACGTTGGCAAATAAGCGAATACATGTCCCAAAATACATTTCGGTAAAGTAGCCAATAAGATTCTAATTCAAAATACATGTGTGTACCTTTAACCAATAGAATCAAATTATGCTGATTTCTGTTGCACCGTTGCAGTTTTCCAATTTCCACTAGTTTAGAAACCATCAGCCGTCGTCAGCGTTCCAACTAGGCAGAGCAAGCCTGGTACCGGGGTGGACCAGTTTTTTAACTGGCGGACCGCTGGGTCAGTAACCCCTCTTTCTCTAATTGTTTTCTGACTGAAGGTTCATGACTGTTGCGGTCGGTGACACTGACGCGCTAGCGCTCATCATGCCGGTCCGTACGGAGTGCTGCGGCAGCCCAGTTGCGGCCCGTCTATCCTCGGCCTCACTTATCCCTCCGCCGCCGATTAACACGCAACAGCCGGGCGTGACTACTTCGCTCCTGTACAGTGGCTCACAGTTTCGGGGGCATCAGAAGAGCAAAGGAAATTCATATGACGTTGACGTCGTTTTACAGGTGAAGTGCAGACTGTACTGACACATGCATGCAGCACTACAGTAGCTGATCAACAAGATGTTCATTTCCTGTGAACAATGTTTTACATTTTCGTATTACCAGGTAGCTGGCAGTATGTTAAGCTAATGCTAGTCAGCATGAAGGTAGCATTGCATGAGCTTACCATGTATGGATGACACATTAGAACTCCGCATTTGAGACCCGTTGGCATACCGTAGCAAATGCCTCCGCTGAAACTGTAACCTGTTTTAGAAAGCAAGTCTGGTGCACTACCTAGCCTTTTCAAACACTTGAAAAACGAATATGCAAGCTAGATACCGACTGACTGGCATTGCTTTTCGTTTAGCTATCTGGTGATGTAAACAATCTCCTAACCGTTAAACTGACATAACCTATGTTTGCAGATGTAGTCCTAATGTGGCTGACAGACCTTTAACTGCATTGCTTATTAATTAAACACACAAAAAAGGAAAGTTTATTCCTTCAAGCTGATGTTTCTGAAACAGACTTTTGTGCATGACAATTGACATTGTGTTTAACTCACAGCACGTGACAATGGAGGACTCCTATCTGTGTGGATACTTGAAGATCAAAGGCCTAACAGAGGTAAAGATGACTAGAACGGGGTTCCCACTTAAGGCATGGATTTATGTTATCATAGCTTGATTGGCGCTGGTAGTCAATTGTCTGAGAACTTGTAGGCTAGGTTACATATGCAGAGTCCTCACTATAAATTGCACATCACAAACTAACAGTTGTAAGGAAGCACACAAGTCCTTCTGTGCAAGAAGAAAAATAGTTTTAGCCTAATCATGTTAACAACAAGCTATTACCACTGTAACAAACATTATGTTCTCTTCCATACAACTTCCTACACAAACACAATTTGACCAGCCCTCTACATACTGTTTGCAACCTGGATCCTCTCTCCAGATACTGTGCTGTATAGTCCCTATCCTCCATGAGAAAGATGTTAATCCATCTGTGACAGGCGCTGGGTCAGCTCTAATTTAGCTTGGCATATTTCATAGTAACAAGTAGCTGGGGTTAAACAGTATTGTAATTGGGAGTGTTTCTGAATTGTCTGTTTTTTGTTTAGACATTGGTTTGCTCTCTCTCTTCATATTTTCTCTCTCTTCCACACAGGAGTATCCTACTCTCACCACGTTCTTCGCCGGGGAAATAATAAGCAGAAAGAGGCCCTTTTTAACTAGAAAGTGGGACGCTGATGAGGATGTTGACCGGAAACACTGGGTAGGTATACTGAAAGGCCTGAAAGTGTCCAGGTTTTTAAGTTTGTCTGCTCATTGTTACCAATAAATTTGTTTTTTCTGTTTTTCCAGGGAAAGTTTCAGGCTTTCTACCAGTACGCAAAAAGCTTCAACTCGGACGACTTTGACTACGAAGGGCTGAAGAACAGTGACTTTGTCTTCATGAGGTGGAAGGTACAGGGGAACATTTGCTGAGTGTCTCTCTCTATCTCTGTAATTGTTTACCTTTGACTTCACCCAGTGTCTCTGGCCTACAGGAGCAGTTCCTAGTACCGGATCATACCATCAAAGACATCAGTGGAGCCTCTTTTGCTGGCTTCTACTACATCTGCTTCCAGAAATCTACAGCTACTATCGAGGGCTACTACTACCACAGGAGCTCCGAATGGTAGCTAGCTACACTACTAATGATGCTATTACTGCCGCTACTGCTGCTACTACTACTGCTATGGGTGTATGGGTAGCATTACACTACAGCTGCTGTTTCTTTATTGCATCTGTTACCACTGTTCGTAATCCAACCTTAACTACAACTAGTGTGCAATATGCTAAGTAGCTATTAGATATTCTGAATGAGCAGTTGAAGAATTCCTCTTGTTTGGATTTAACCCCAATGTTGTGTTTTCTACACTGATCTTTTCCTCTTCCCTCTTGTTTCTCCCAGGTACCAGTCGTTAAACCTCACCCATCTCCCTGAACACAGTATGCCTATCTATGAATTCCGGTGACACCCAAACCCCTGGGACTACTGGATAGGGCAGGTTGATTGGCACTGCCCTATAGACAAATCGAGGGAGGAGGTCAACTATCCAGGCATGTCAAGGAGGGATGTACCAGTCTGGTCTGTTGATTGGCAAGAGAGACGCACACAGATGGGCAGGCGGATGGAAATGCGTGGTGAGATCAAGGACGTGGTTGCTGACAGAAAGGCACATATCCCAGTTTGCCTCAATCTGGATGTTGCATCAACTGGGATACAAAGCAACGTGACTTAGTTCATTTTTCTAAGGACAGATCTTAAGAAATCCTCTTGTCAGCCTCTTTTCAACTGCTCTTTTCTTTCAGTTGGGGATAGTCAGAATGTTAACTGCCAATGTTTTTTTTTGTCTTGCCTTGTTATGGTTTGGTTATGGGTTGTTGGGTCATTGAAGCAGTATCTGTCGAGGAGAGAAATATATCGAAAGATTGGAATTTCCTTTGAGTTTTTATGTCATATACTTTGAAGACATTGCAATGAGGCTTAATTGAGAGTGATGTAGCCTGAGGGTGAACTAGGGATATTGATGACCCTCTGTTAGAAGGTCACATGAATAATATTGACAAGAGTGACCTTTTGCAAGTGTTCCACAGAAGCAATTGACTCTTTGGGTTTGATACATGAGTAGGCCAGCGATGATTGTCGTTTGCTATCGATTTATGAACCTTACATTGTGGTCAGGCTGTTGCTACTGGTCCATAGTTAGAGGGGTTGCTAGCTAGTGTGGGAGTTAGAGAGAAACTGTTGAAGCAGTTAGGGCATCGGCCATGCCGATGTCTGTGTTGGCTGTGTCCCAAGGGTGAAGCGGTAGCTATATTGTTAGTGTAGTAGGACCCATTCATAGTGTATATTAGTGTCTATTTTCAAGCTGCTAATGTAATTAAAAGAAGAAAGCCTCCTACCTATCGCCTCAAGCGAACAGCTAAACGCTTTAACATTGCTTCTCTCATTGTTCTATGCAAGTACACAATGGCTGCCGGTTAATAATCCAGTGGCACTAAAAAACGTTCCATTTTTATTTTCAGAGATGATTTTTAAAATATTATGATGAGCGATCACACAAACAGAGATTATTTATTGACAGTAAATGTTGTTGATTTGTATACATGAATATACATACATATAAAGATGGAAATAAAAATATATTTTGTTTATTTTTATCCACCAGCTTTTGAAACAAAATACTCAGTTGTCCTCTGCATTAGCCCTGAATTTTATTGAAAATGTATTTTTATTTTAAATTTAATTTCAGGCAGCTTCATTCGAATTAAATTCTTATGATGGCCTGACATTGGAATGCGAGTGTGAACCATGTGGTCATGAGGTTCCTTGCCTGTCATTTCTAAATCTGCAAATGTATGATGTGTGCACTGCATAGCCCACATCCTTCCCAGAACTTCTCATTATACAAACGCACAAGAGGCCCTAAAGGATCAGTTTGGTCGTCTCCATCAATCTTAAAACGACCAGAAAGGTCTTCAAGACATTCACCTTTCCATGTGTGAAGAGATGTGTGTTTTTGTGACTAAGGAAAACCCTAGCTGCCTTAAATGTCAAATGTTTGTACAAAGCACCATTACAGTATAATTTTCTTTTTCTATTTGAGAGGTTGGCTCTCGAGTGTGGAAACCTGTTTGTGTGATAAGGGAGAATTACGTCTAGGAGGGAATACTCTGGCCTGGTAAACCATCCTGATCTCTACAGCAAACATTCTGTTTCACTCCATTGGTCTTTCTGGAATTTGACCTATACACAAGCATTTTCGCTTTAGATCACGGCAAATTGACTGGAAGTTGGTCCGTTGAAGTGTTTAGCTTCATGTTTGCAAATCCCACTGGTGACGCCCCATGGTTCAGTGAAATGAAAAAGGAGATTGGTTTGTCATAGACCTGACATCAGCGATTCAGGAAGTCTGGGTGGACAAGTTGTGAAATATGAAGCGGAACTACTAAGCCTACCTCAGTAGTCGTATTAGTAGTATTTCATGCAAGGTGTCATTACTGACCTGTGTAATGCTAGGCATAGGCTGTATGACTAAAGACACATTTGGAAATTGCTGCTTTAGACAGTATTGCTCAAAGGTTATTTTAAGTGACAAATGTTATCAGGTTTGAAGATGCATTACAAACTGAACTGCCGACTTTGATCATGTAATTCTTCTGACCAAACAAAGAATGCATGTAAAATTTGACAAAACAGTGTTTGCTCAAGAGATATATTTGAGATTGTGAATAAAGTTTGAATAATATATGCTTGGCAATTTGCAGTTCTAATTCAAAGACATGATGCAGACCATATCACAATCATTATTTCAAAGTGTTCATTATTTTTTAAACCGAAAGACAGTTGGAGAGAGACATGAAAGCAGTGAGAAGAGAAGACATGTAGGAAATGGCCTGGGCCAGAATCAAATCCAGGGCCCTGTGTTAGGGCCTCACCCTAAATGGTATGTGCTCTACCTGGTGAGCCATCGGAGTACCCCATAAACCATAATTTAAGGAGTTAAGAAAGTATGAAACAAAAACTTATATTACATTTATGTGGATTTACACAAGCTACAATGTATATAAATGAGAAAATAACATCAATAGAGAGAATTAGAAACAGAAAGTAATTTTGCTGTTTGACCAGTAGATGGCAATGGTGTACTATTAAATAGTCCGTTTTTAAAACGTTTTTTACGTTAAATGGTTTTGAGTAATATTGTATGTTGAGTGTATTGGAAATACTCACACTTCTTTTTTATATTTAAGGTATGAACGTTTCTAAACGCAGTATTCCTGTGTATTTTTTATTTGATATGCCAGAAGATCTAAAGTAAACGATATGAAATGAGCTAAATGGAAATTAAAGAAACTATCTCATGCTGACTTAAAGGCATGGGACAGGCAGATTGCCACTGGTCAGTGGTACAGTAGTATTATGTCCTGTACTTCTAAGGCAGTGAGTTTCTCAATTTCATATTTAACTTTGACACCTCACACAAATTGTGTGACTTTATGGACTGACACAAGCCGTTGAACAAGCAGTTCCATTGTAAAATATTGAAAGGTGGTGTATTAATCACCAACCCCTTCCTGTATTCAAGTATTCAAATATGATAAAAGTGTTATAAAAGTATTCAAGACTCATTGCTGATAAAAAAAGTATTTAGGGCTGAAAGATGGATTATTATTTTTTTGTAAATGTGCTGGGAGAGTTGGTGTGTAGAGTAAGGATATATGCTTCCAAAGATTTCTCATCACTTGTGTAGTCCTACGTACTTCTAACGTACTCCACAGTCACGCCTTCAACTCGGAGGAATATATGCACCTGTGCCACCGGCCCACGGCGTTCAATAGGTTAGCTATCCTCTGTACACAGCGCAAAACTCACCAGGAGTAAACTCTTTTGCAACAACAATGGAAGCGCAACGGTATCCAATCAGAGTCAGGATGATTGGCTTGGTGCAAAAAGAAAAGACCAAAGTAAGTAGACTATATTTACATAAAGCTTTTCATCAAATGTTTGTTTTTTTACTTTACTAAATTATTTTCATATAGGCCTATTTGGTATTGTATTATTCTTTGTGTGTACAGTTTTCGTTTTGCAAATAGACTAAAACGTTTAAACTTAAGAAAGATTTCATAATAATTTAGCATTTTATTTTGCTTTTAGATGTTTATGACATCGGTGCTTTGGTCAGACCAGAGTGACATACTTGTTTACAGAAGTTGTGATGACTTCAAGAAACTTCACGTGAGTTACTTATATATATAATTAAATCACAAATACGATTTCAATACACACAATTATTCTTAATCGTATATTTAACTATTTGTTGAACAGAAGCAAATGAAGAAAGCATTTCCTCCTGCAAACCATCTGAAAAAATCGGACAGAATTATTCCAAAATTTAAAAGTAAGATTGTGTCAATTTTTTAAAAATAATTGACTAATTGTCTTGCATTGTTTAATTTCTATGCTACATTTCTTCTATATTATTAAACCCATGTTTCACATTTCATTTTAAGACAAAGGCATGGGATCTCAGAAGGGCACCAACAAGACAGTTATGTGCCTCAAATATCTGGAAAAGTATTGCAGCGAACTCCTGAGCTGTGATCCGCGCGTGTTAGAAAGCTCTGAGCTAATCCAGTTCTTCCATCCCAAAGACCAAGACCTCCATCCTGACTTCGCCAAGAATAGGTCATTAGAGGCTACCGTGTACTATTCTGGTTGAAACTTTTAGATTTACGCACGCATTACGCATAGGCTTAACGGGCTATGAACCACAGCGTTTATGACCGTTTAGATTGGTTTCAGATTCCAAAAGTTCACAAATATTTTATTTCCGCAGCATCGTGATTATGCCCTCACAGGACACCATCGAAGACAAAGGAAGTCTAGGCTCCGGTGGACATGACAACAATGGAAACGTGACGCAACCGTTCGTGACCGAGGCATACAGGTGTCTGGCCCCCTACGAGACAAAGGACACCAATAATCGACCCTTCAAAGTAGCGGTTGACGAAAATGTTGACGTACTCATCAAGGACAAAGTTGGTAGGGATGCGTATTGATAAGATTTTAACGATTCCGACTCCTTATCAATTCCTGCTTATCTATTCGATTCCTTATCGATTCTCTTATCGATTCCTCTACAGCCAACTATGTGCGTCCTGCACCCCCACACACACACACTCGTTCTAAACGAATTTCTCAAACTGGCTTTGACTGGCTCTGAAATGAGCTATACCACCTAGGCCTCTTCAGGCCTCTGTTTTCAAAACAAAATATAGTCGGAGATAAAAACTTTCAGTTTCCTTGTGTTCAAGCTTCTATTACTCAACACCAGTAGGACTTACGGTTGTCCTAACAACAGGGGAAATAATTTCAGTGTCACCTTTCAAAAGAGACCATTTACATGCATGTACTCCAAATGGTTCAACAACAGCTTTCAATGTACTTTGTGCATGTTGTTTAGGCGTTTTCAGGCACATTTAACAGGACTATTAAAAGGTTAAACAATTAAAATGCTAAATTTAATAATGGATTAAAAATCGATATGCTCAGTTTAATAATGGGACACGCGAACGTCCCGATAACGTGAAATGATCAATAAGATCAATACTAATGGGAGACGAATGCCGGAGCTAAAATGTATGCTTCAAACGATGGGACAGAAGATAACTAGATCGACTACACACAATAAAGGCAAATTGCTTCACACAGTAACAAGTGGTTGTGATCACTTTTGAGCAGTTTAGCTCTACCTTAGATAGTTAGTATAGTTATAGATATATATAGATATATATAGTAGAGATGAAGCGCGAACGTTAGCTGCGCTGCTGCATGCATCGAACACATGACGTTCCAGTAACTTCATTCCATGCTGTGTGTTCAAATGCTTCTTCATATTTGTAGTATTTCCTCCCTTCAACGAAATAGACTTTTTACACACGTTACAAGTGGCATTGTTGTAATTTTGTCGTGTGAAATACAACCAAACTTTAGAACGCTTCTTCCTAGTTGCCATGTTTGCTGCAGTCTGTCTCAATAAACGATTCTAGAAACACTTTTCAACATTCTCCAATGTATTGTTTGAATCGCTTAATGCTCATTTCCTCGTAATAACTTATAAAGGATGAACCTGTATTAGTGTAGGCCTACTGCCTCGTGAAAAGGATATGTCCATCAATCTCATTGCTTCCTCTTCTTTCTCTGCATATACAGGCTGGTGGCTAGTTGAGAATGAGGATAAACGATTGGCCTGGTTCCCAGCCCCCTACCTGGAGAAGGTTGAGGATGATGGGGATGAAAATGACGGATTTGTGACCCATGGAGAAAGTAAGTGACTGAACACATTGGCTATGTTGGAATTTTTTGAAGCAAATTTTCTGATAACACAACACTTAACAAACAAAATATGTCTAACATGGGTCCTCTGAATCTAGATGCCCTGTACTGTGCTGTGAAAAATTACAAGGCTACCAATAGAGACGAGGTGTCTTTAGAAATGGGTTCAGTGGTGGAAGTCCTGCAGAAGTCTGATAATGGCTGGTGGCTCATCAGGTAGGTTACATCACAATGTCATTCATTACCAGTAGGTAATCAATATCACTGCACTACATGGTTTCCTGGAAAAGATTGTCTAGCCATGGTCTACTATATCACTTTTAGTACAGTTTATCAAAAAAAAAATTGTCTCTTGTTTAGGACACTGTTTAGGACGCTGGCCTTAACTGATTTAGTAAACAAGAATGCTGTTACATTATTTGCTGCTCTTTGATTGTTAAATGCCCATTAAAGGACTTTGAGTTTGCTTACATTCTATGGACTAAACAGCCTCATAATTTTTGACAAATTTCATAATTTTTCTACAAATTTTTGACTAAAAAAAAGAAAGAAAAAAGCTGACAATACTGATCTGTGATAATCATGATCATAGTCTTTGGTATTCTTGAATACCCAAGATGGTTGTGCTTTGGTATCCTTGACACTAATTAAAGCTCATGTCTGTCTTCGAATCCTTCTCTTCTTCTCCCAGACACAACAGTAAGACTGGCTACGTTCCCGTCATGTACCTACAGCCCTACAACAACCCCCTTGGGCGCCTGGTCACCCTGCAACAAGACTTACGAGGATCTAACCTCACGCAGGCCTCCCTGCAGGTCCCCGGGCCCTCCCTGGCCAGACAATCCCAAGAGCACAGCCGATCACAGAGCAACCTCCTGCAGCCCTTTGGCCTTCAACCCTTTTCCACCAATCACCTTTATCCTGCCAGTAAGAACATGTCCCGTTCTCTGAACATTTTATCGGAGCCCCACCCCGAGCCACGCCCAAAGCACCACCCAGAGCCCTGTCCTCAAACAGTTTCCACCATGGGCCAGCAAACCCCCACTATCATGGTGGTGGAGGACGTGGAGGGAGACAGGCGTGGGAGGAGCCTGACAGCCAGCAGCTATGACAGCCAGGGCAGCCAGGACAGCCAGGACAGCAATGACAGCCTGGACAGTGAATTCAGTTCCTGCTGCTCCTCCTCTCTCAACCTGAGCAGCGGGGACATGGACGAGGCACTCCGTCTGAGCAGGACTCCGCCCCCCATGGTGATGGACCACCTCAGCCCTGACGGAAATGGAGGCCTGCAGACTAAAGGAAAGATAACGTCCAGCAGGTCTGACCCTAACCTGTTTAAGATGCCCACCACGCCCAGGGTGCCCCCCAGGCCCCGGGCACATGAGATCCTGTCTCGCTGTACCACAGTCACCCGCAAGAATGTCTCAAAGGCCAAGGTGTTGCCAGTTCCCACAGAAATAGCCAGCCACTGAGGGAGTGGTGCCAGCAACACGGTAGCATGATGGTCAGGAGGAAGTGAATGAAGACTGGTTTGAGGTCAACTTGTGAGACTGTTTGGACGTTTTTTGGTTGATTATTGTGCTTGGCTTTGTATTATGGGTAGCGTAAGGGTTCCCATTATGGTCCAGCAAGCTCTCGACGCTCGTCGGGAATTTTACAAAAATGTAAATATAATACAAATTTGTCACAGCATTGTACTTTACTATGTAGATACACACCTATAAAATTCTGGTTTTAAAATCCAATGCGTGTTTATATATTTAAATATCAAAGTAAGAGGCTGTAATTTGGTTGGTAGGAACGTTGGAGAGTTCCTCACTCTAACCTCCCTACATACTATAGGTATGGCATGGTCAGTCACCTTGTTGCCATGTTGCCGCCGGGCACATGTATGCCAATCACGTTACTGTCAAGGGTTGATCGTTGAAGCGACTGTGAGGATGATTTGGCTTCTTGTTCACCACTTGAAACGTACGTCCACTTTTGGACACTATCAAGAACAAATTGCTTGTGTCCAAGCAATTTGGTTATTAATTTGGTTCACTAAACAGTTGGGTCACTAAAGTCACTAAAGAGTTTAGAACTATTATAAGAACAGTCATCTCCTATGGTATTCTTGAAATATATTTTGAAATACTTTTTGGCAGTTATCTTCTGTTCTAATTTATGTATATAAGCCTGAACATTTTGTGTTGTGTGCTAATTAATTACATTTAGTCATTTAGCAGACGCTCTTATTAATTAATAATGAATAATTGTGAAATCATATCTAGAATTAATATGACTGCTTAAGTGTCTTTCTTCCCAAATTGTATTATTCTTTTATGAAGCTAAAGGATACTAAAACGAGGAAGAAAGAATTATAAGAACATTTATCAGTTATGATACTTTTGATGTTTCTTTTTTCTATTGGGTTCTATCCGCATACCATAATTTATTCTATATCAGTCAGAAAGGTTGTCAGTTTTCTTAGACTGTACTGCAATGAGTAATAATAAACAATAATTGTAGAAAACTTGTCTGTATTTACATTTAGTTATAAGATTCTTTGGAACACAACTGTAAGGAGGCTGAGCATATCAGCAAGAGGGTCATTGTTCTCCAATTCATCTTGCACCACTTGACTTTCTACACTGGTATTTATTATCACAGTGCTGCCAAAAACCTACTTGCTTAACCCTTGTGTTATCTTCGGGTCGTTCTGACCCATCAGTCATTGTGACCCACCGTCGTATTGCGACAACTTTACCGCATACAAAAACAAAGTGAAGCATTTTCTTTTAACCGTTGGGCTGTCTCAGACCCCCCACATTGCGAAGGTTAAAAGAAAATTATTTTTATTTGTTTTTGTATTGGGTAAAATTGGGTAAACACAACGATGGTTCGTTATGAACCTTTGGGTCATGTGACCCGAAGGCAGCACGAGGGTTAACATTTCTTTTTTACACATCAACAGACTGGTGGTGTGCAAATGTGATGAGTGAGACAGACTAACGTAACATAACAGCATTTCAGTGTCTCTTTTACAGTTCAGCGTTTCCCAAAAGCATCGTAAGGCTAAATTGATCGTAGAATCCATCGTACGATGGATCTTAGTTTTACGGGCCGTTTCCCAAAGCCATCGTAGCTAAAGGCTCTTGAAAATGCTCATAGATTAACGAGACCTCCAGATCAGTCGTAGATCGCTAAGTGCATCTTAAGCAGACTCAGTAGAAACACCAGTAGGCCTAGGCCGACCCTAAAAACAAGGGTACATGGATGCAACATGGAAAAAACAAAACTCTTTAAATATATATTTTTATTATTTTGTATTATTTTTACAGCAGTTAAACTGAAACTGGGATATTTTTCAATGAACTAGACCAGAGGTGTGACTTGTGAGACATAAACTGGAGTCCGACTGGAGTCAGATGGCTGAGCTGTTTGGAACTCCGGCTATTATTAATTAGAAGGTTGCCGGTTCGATTCCCGGCCGTGCAAAATGACGTGTTCTTGGGCAAGGCACTTCACCCTACTTGCCTCGGGGGAATGTCCCTGTACTTACTGTAAGTCGCTCTGGATAAGAGCGTCTGCTACATGACTAAATGTAAATGTAAAACTCTACTGGGACACAGGCCCCTATTCATATCCCTTTGTTCTTTCAATCTTGCGCACTATACAACAGTTCAGGGACGCAAGTTTGATATCAGCTTTGGCAGGGACATCAATATGCGAGCGCGCACATTTTTTGGCATTCATTTGAGCGCCTAACACATTTCCTCGCCTCCACCTCTGTTGTTAGAACCTCGATCTCACAGTCTGTGAAATCTTCCTTTTTTGAGTGTTTAGCCATTTTAATTCAGACAAAGAAATGACCTCAGGGGCGCATTTATAGGCCATCTATATGGGAGGAGGTAAGGCGGGGTCAGTGGCTCGTTCACGTGCAGTCAATCTCACATTGATTGTGATTTATAAAGGAAATGTGAGCAGAACCTAGCCTGGCTCTGCCCTCCTACGTACTTCCGCTCAATTTTATTTTTGCTTTTGTACATAGGTCTGGCCATGAGGTACGTAAGTCAGATTTTTCAGGTTGATTTTCTACCGGCGAATCAGCGAACAGAGGGAGTGGCTGAGAACGATGACGTTGATGTCGTGCGCTAGTTGGGTGTGCTCAAGCCTTCGGCGAGAGCACAACCTTTGTTCTCTCACATATATATTATTATTATTATTTTTATTTCTTTTTGCCCCCCTAAAACTCAGTCAATATTTGGCCTACATAGACAACGTAGGTGTCAAAAGTTTCGTCTTGGTAGCGATTGAGTTGCTTCTATTGGAATTTACGTTCCGTTGCATGGTTTAGGCTGAAGTTAAGTTTTTGTGGCGAAAAGTGAAGCTAACGGTGGCTAATTTGCTAGCCACAGTCACTGACGTTACTAACGTCACTACGTCACTAACGTCACGAAAACACGCGTGACTACCTTTGGCAGAACATTCGTTTCGCATCTGTTAACTTGGGGGATAGCTAGGCTAACTATAGCTTTACTGCAAGGCAGCTGCAGAAACGCCACAAGCAAAGAGGCCAGGGTGATAACTATTTACTCATTTTACTTTGTGATATGACACACAATTGTGATGTGTAATGTACAGTATAAGCTGATATTATTAAGGAAGTACATCTACTTTCGGAAACAGTAGTCTACTATTTCACTGAAGTATTAGCATCATGACATTAGCCTGTGTTGCCCGGGAAACACATACTACAGTGGTCTATGATGTAGCGTTATCTGTTTTCAATCGTTAAAATAAACATTCCTCACATATACATTTTCGTTGTAGGATTTATTCTGACATTAGTAAACGATTTGTTGGTGAAATTACCATTACCTGTGGTTTCAAACCAGTGTAGCTCACTGCAACGCTGTAGCTTACGCGAGACACACGACAAAAACATCTAACTTACACAGCTGTTTACTGTAGGAAGTCAAACGGCGACAGAACATGTTCGGCACTCCCCTTACTTAAATCAAAAGTCTATCTAACTACTAACCTGAACTTCATTGCCACAGCCTAAACGTTGTCAATCTGTTCATGAAAATAATTAATTTCAGCCTAAACCGTACAACGGAATGTTACATCCAATTCAACCAACGCAATCGCTACAGTACCAAGACGAACACAGCAGTAGTCTAGTACTGTACCGTAGTAGAATTTACCGGGGCAGCTTCTCCACACAGGGCTATATCGCATTTTGCGTTGTTACTGACAATGATCGCTACCAGTGAGATTTTTATCAATGAGCGATTTTCCACTAAATAAATGTCAAGCTTATTTACGTTTTTGGAGGCATATTTTCAGTTAGCAGATGGTACTGTTTGAATCGCGATTCCATCTTCTACTGCCGGTAACGTCGTAGAATAATCTTCAAAGGGGGTTCTTTATTCATGAATGAATGCAATGAGTAGGCTAAATGCCTGAAAATATCACGAGAAGGGAAAACTTAAAAGGACGTTTAAATCATAGAGATTAGGTCAATTTTTACACCGCTCTGCCAAATTTATTCGTTTTGATTCAGCTATGAGGCTGCCTCTTGCAGGGGAAATGAGAAGACATCTATTTCATTCTACTTTCATTCTACTTCACTAGTATTTTGAGTTGTAAATGAGCAGCAACAAATATATGCTTTTAAATCTATGTAATCTTTATAAATAATAAGTATGCATTTTTATATAAAATATACAGAAATACGGACCCCTGTGCAACCGATGCAAGCAAGCACACCCTACAATTTCCCCAGAAATTGTACCCTCTCTAGTTTGTGTTGTAGTTCCATAATGGCGGCGGAGAAAGATGCGAGCAAATCCATTCGGCCCGTTGTGGCAACGCTGCCGAATATCCAACAGCTAAAGCCGGAGCAAGAACAAGTTTTGCTGAGTTTTGTTGGTGGCCATGATGTTGTGGCCCTCCTCCCCACGGGGTTCGGGAACAGTTTGATTTTCCAGCTACGGCAGCTAGCTCTGTTACAGTAGTGGTGAAGGAATTGGCTAAGGCGAACGCTAGCGATTGGTTATGGCAGATCAGAGTGGCTCTGGACAGATCCAATAGTTTTAAACTTTAACAGAGTACCCGCCTACAAGGAAGTCAACGCTTGTCAATGGAGCGAGGCCAGACTCTCTGTACAAATGCAATGTACGAGAGTCTGGTTAGGACCAGGCTAAGCAGGACCAGGCTAAGCAGGACCAGGCTAAGCAGGACCAGGCTAAGCAGGACCAGGCTAAGCAGGACCAGGCTAAGCAGGACCAGGCTAAGCAGGACCAGGCTAAGCAGGACCAGGCTAAGCAGGACCAGGCTAAGCAGGACCAGGCTAAGCAGGACCAGGCTAAGCAGGACCAGGCTAAGCAGGACCAGGCTAAGCAGGACCTGGCTAAGCAGGACCTGGCTAAGCAGGACCTGGCTAAGCAGGACCTGGCTAAGCAGGACCTGGCTAAGCAGGACCTGGCTAAGCAGGACCTGGCTAAGCAGGACCTGGCTAAGCAGGACCTGGCTAAGCAGGACCTGGCTAAGCAGGACCTGGCTAAGCAGGACCTGGCGTACGACCGGTTTTATACATGTGAATATTTCTGTGCGTAGGTAGGCCGTACACCATCTTCTGGTATGTAAGCTGTGCAATCTTATACATTAGGCCCCTGGGGCCTAATGTATAAGATGTGTGAATATGCAGATGGCCTATAAAAGTGCTCCTGAGGTCATTTCTTTGTCTGAATTACCGTATTTCTTCGAATAAACGCTGCCCTCGAATAAACGCCGCACCAAAAATGAACGTTAAACGCCGCGGCTTTTATTCGAAGAAATACGGTGACTGTGAGATCGAGGTTCTGACAACAGAGGTGGAGGCGAGAAAATGTGTACTGTTTGGCAGCCTGTCATCAGGTATTAGCGACAAAAGAATGTCGGCGGAGTGGAAAACTGTCACTCCTTGCGCCCTTTCTTGTTTTTAACTTGTAGCACTTTGAGATTTAGCTAAATGAAAAGTGCATTACAAACAAAATCATTATTATTATTATAGGGCCATAAATGCTGTGGGTTCAGAGAACCGGACCATGGCAGAAATTAAGAAGAAATGGTCCAATGTAAAACTTTAAATGAAGAAACGAATGGTGCATCGTAACAGCATGGCAGCTATAGGGTTAGCGTGACATGCATTTCCTGAGTGATTTTGTCGTTCGTTTGACACCCTCAAATGTAACAGAAGTGATTAAATGGTGGCGGATTAAACAGAAGGCTATATAGCATTTCCCGTTTTGGGTTTTGGCATTTTGATGTGATCATCCACATTAATGATCAAACTTTTATTTTTATGTTTTTTAAATAGTCAACGTCATAAACGTAGTGGTGGAAACTTTATTTTGTAATGTTGGTGAGTTTCGGCACTTTTCAGTTAGAATTCGCCATGTTACAGAGCCAGACAAGACTTTGCGGACGGTCCGCACATTCTCACGTCTGCTCAAAACTTTCCGTGACGGCCCGCACATTCTCACGTCAAGTAAATCTTTATACGTCACAAAGTGTGCGTGAAAACCAGCGTACGCAAGCTTTTTGTGCGTACGCAACATGTATACATGAGGCCCCAGGTGTTGGACTCGGCACACGTCAGAATTGAGGTAGGCTAAGAAAACATTACAAAACTAAAGATATTTCTAAATGATAGGCCTACCGATCATCTTATTGTGACTAAAACAAAAACAATATTACACGAAGCAAAAAAAAACAGTTTGCGCTCAAATTAATGCGAAAAAATTTGTCGCATTAACAATTGATGTCGCTGCCAAAGCTGATATCAAATTTGCGTCCCTGAACTGTTGTATAGTGGATTAAGCAAGGGGAGTTTCTAGTTTCTATAGCCGAGTAGTGCATTGTGCGCAGCACAATAGAAAAAAAAAAGGGATATGAATATGGGCCTGTTCCCCAGTACAGTTTTATGTCTAACAACGCCCGTGGTTATCGGGAAACGCAGCCCAGGGCATTTCTTTTGTGTCATTTAATTTCTGACGGTTCTTGACAAAGATGGTAATCAGGGAATGACAATGTCAAAAGGAGGCATACACACTTGAATATTTTGATGTGTTACCATGAGACATTACTGCGTATGTAAAGTGACTGTCTAAAATAAAGGGCTTCACCCCCCAGGTACTAAAATGTTTAACTATTCTTCCCTTTGAAGTTGTGAGGTAGGTATAGATTAATCAAACAATTTAAAATCAAAGCTATAAGGAAACAAATGGGCAATAATTTGTAAAAGGAGGTTGTCCATGAAATAGTGCAAAATCATATTGCCTCTTTTTTTGTTTAGCTGAAAGATTCTCCAGTGTGTTACTAACGACAGATTTCATAAACATTTTGTGTGGTCACAAAGTATTTTTTCTTCACCACAGGTTGAATCACACCACACGTGGAAACAAAACTTCTCCTACAGAGCAAACATTTTAATCCAGATAGTTGTCTTAAACAAAATTCTTAGTTACATACACCAACTTGTTTTGCCATGTGGAAGAGCTGGTCGAGCAGGATTACAAAAATGTAGAGATAGCAAGTTACAGAGAGCTGCAGTTCCAACCATGGGGGGGGGGGGGGGGGGGGGGGGGACAGACGTTAGAGTGGATGTTCCACCTAGATGTTTGTATTTGTGACCTGATAAGCACAACCACATTCACATCTTCAACTTTAATAGCAGTTCATAAAGGTCATTCTGGACCTGTCAGTCTGTTTGTCCATGCATCCGCAGTCAGTGCATTGCTTTGTGCAGCACTCAATGGGAAGAGCCCACCCCAGAATACCCACTCCAGGAAAGGGTTCTGTCTGACGGGCATGGAGGTCCTTGTCAGCTGCTGGGAGTCTGGAGTGGTGGATGGGATTCGGCTAAAAGGGTGGTCATCTGAAACTTGGCTATTTTGGCTGTTGTTTGATCTCCCTGGTCCCTATCCTCCTCCTCTCCAGAGCTCTCCTCACTAGAGTGGTGTTCGCCATTTTCATTCCCATTCGCTGCCTTTCCTCTGTTTACAGAGGTCTTCTTGCAGATGCTGACTTCGTCATCATTATTGTCATTACCGTTTCTTATGACCTCCATATCTGCTGAGCAGTCTGGATCTTCCTCGTTAACGTCATCCTCCTCTCCACCTTTTCCATGGTCCTTGTCCGTTATTAAAAGGAGTTGGGTCTCCTGAAGAGGAGCAGAGTCCATCTCCTCATCCTGGGAGTCCATACTGAAAAATGTCAAGATATAAATAAAGTATTGTCAAGTTCCCAAGTCCTGTACACACACAGGTATGTCAGGAGGCTGACATACCTGATACATATGCTTTTATGAAGTATACTTGGCTTGTTTGAATGAAAAAGTAGCACAAGCTCCAGATATGTCTACCGACTGAGGTATATTGTTAGTTGACAGTTCTATTTGTGAAGTGAGTATTAATCATAGGTATCCGTTGTTTCTTCCAGACACTAGACAGAGAGCTGTGCTCATTGATACAATAGGTGTTGACAGCTCACAAGCACCATAGCATTGAGACTGGAAAATAGCCAACTGTTCCGTGTTAGTCAGACATGCTACAAAACTGGTTTGTCACTTCTGAGGTGGGTTTCAAGAAATGTCCAGCATCTCTTCCTGTATAAGGAGAAACTACCTATTTTGATATATAAATACTAGTGCTGTCAAACGATAAAAATATTTAATCAGAATCTTATTGGCATCCATTTCAGCGTCTTGCGCTTGCCATCCACTCAAAACGTAACGTTAGCCTACTACTCTTTAGCCGGCTCGCAAGCCCAAACAAGTGTGTGCGGCGTGCCTGTTGTTTTGTTTCCGGTCTAGCTAGATCCGGTGTGGTGTTGTAGTTTTTCTAACGTCAGTAGTTGTTGCAACAGCATGTGAATAAAACAACAAAGTTTGCTAGGACAAAAACGTTAATCTCGCGATATTTTTTTTTGACGCCGTTAAAATGGGTTTGCGTTAACGCCGTTAATAACGCGTTTAACTGACAGCACTAATAAATACCCTACAACTAGAGTTGGGAGATGTATTTCTGACTGTCGGTGTGCATTTCAGAATGTGTAGGCAAGTGTCTAAAGCCCCCTCGTCGTTCTGTCTCACCTGGCTGGAGCTCCTGTCACTCTCATCTTCTGCCACATGTAGTCCAGGAACATGGACGCCTGCAGCAGACGGCCGATTCTCTGCATGTGTCTCTCTACAGGGGAGGGAAGAGGTCATGGTGACACCAGGGCATGGAGAGGAAACTTCTAGAAACGTGTTTTCAGTGGAAAACTTGTGAACGCACAGACACACACCTGCAGTCACACCCCCCCCCCTCGGCCTCACCTGTGTATGGTATAAGTCCCTCCAGGTGGGTGCGAGCCCCCTGGTACTGCAGAAGCTCTTCAGGGGGCAGGTGTGTGAGTAGCACCTGGATGACAGCCTGGGCATCCTGGCAGCTGCGGGCATTGGTGTTCCACACCACACAATAGCGCAGGATGGACTCTGGAGCAATGAGGGAGGGTGAGCAAGGAGGGAGGGTGAGTATAGTGAAGATATAGCAGAAGTGATGGGGTTGGGTATGTGTTATAATGAGGGGATACATTTTGGTACACGTGTTCCATGGGAAATGTGAAAATATTTGGGGGTGGGGGTTCTACCATGTTCAGTTAGTAAAGATCTCATCTCCTGACATTTACTGACAAGGGAACTAAATATCCTCACAGATCTGGGATATCTATCACTGTGCTGTACAGTTCAGAACTGTAAAGGCATCTATCTTACCTTTCTGGTCTTGGCGTAGGTTCAAGACAGTCTTCTCCAGCTGGAGGTGGCCATCTTCCCCCTGTTGGATGGCTAGGAAAGTCGTAACAGAATATAGGTTATGGAACCCACATCAGGAGATGGGAAGAGAATTCTCTAAATCTACAGAATGGTTCAATGAGTAAAAAAAAAAAAAACATTTTATCCCCTTAGTATTAGTTAGACTTGAACACTACTTATTTAAGATTATTTTATGTTTAATGTATTCACTTTCCTGCCACAGTACATTTCTTGTCTGTGTGAACTTTCATGGCGAATAAAACCCATTCTGATTCAAGTGTGCGCCCACAACAACAAAATCTTGTACATAACGCTGTTAAGTAATTTCAAAATATTCCATACGTGGGTGAGTACCATCCCACTATGACATAATACACTACAGTCCCTACCTTAAGTATTGTCGTGAGCACTGCATCATGAATTGAGTGATACTGACAATGATTAGCATGTACAGGCTTATTGCTGACATTACACACACAAATCTGCTATATCGCGGTAAGGATCAACTGACTTGCAGCTTTGAATTTGGACCTTTTCTCCACAACAGTGAGTAATTACAATGGTATAATGTATCTGGAAAGGGGAGAGGTGTGCACTCATGTTGATAGCCCTCGAGAGAATTCCTATTGTTCACAGCTTCAAGTGCGTCAAATGTTCTACCTGGGAAAAGCGGAATATCCAGCCCATGTTTCATCTGTCTAGAAAACCCTTTTTGTCATTGTTCAGATAACACAAGAAGGCAGGGTGAAGACAAGCGTGAACTTGCTTTGAAAAACATGACCGTGACAGTGTGAAAGGGATGGACGACAATTTCAACTGTAGGACTGGATATAATGAAGCACATCCTGTGCACACACCTTTAATGACTTTGAGCACTGTATGGGGCTGGTCCAGTGATATAGCCAATCCCAGGGCTTTGAGGTACTTCTTCTCATGGAGCAAGTTGGATAACTCCTGCTTCCTGTTAACACACACCACGATACAGGCTTGATACTAATAACACTTTGAATCCACACTGCCAGAGGCTGTGAAAACAGCCAGGAGGAGAGAGGTATTCATTAAGTGTGCAGAAACAAGGTGGGTGTGGGCTGCATGGTCTAAAACAGTAAGCGATACTCACTTTAGAATTTGATCTTCCTGTTTGGCCTGCTCCTCAGCTATCTCAATCTCTGTCACATCCTGGACAAAAAGAAAGAAGTATGACTACTTTGTGCCTACTGGAACAGCTGAGGGATTCAACTGTTTAGCAGTATACCTCTTAGACTTTATTTACAGCACATCTCCCAACTCATAGTGTAGGGTATTGGTTTGTAAAGGTTACCATAGGGTTAACCTGACAGCCTTATCCCCAACATTTGTCTCAAATTCCAAACTAAAAGAGAGGGTTATGAAAAGGTGAGTTTTTGCCTACTCACCGTCCAGATAGTTATGTTGGAGTCGGCCGAAGCGGTCACCATCTTGTCATCCTTGCGGCTTGCGTGGAGGCCCCACACCTTATCCTGGTGGGCGTCGAGGGTCTTTACACATTCGTTGGTCTTAATGGTCCACAGCTTGACCAGCCCATCTGAGCCACTGGAGAAAAGAGACCGTGTGTGAAGGTGTTGAATACACAAGCACGTAGAATTGACATAACTGATATGGTGCAAAACTGAAGTGTGGTGCGTGCGTAAGCTCGTAGTTCAGAAGGGTACCTGGTGAGCAGCTGAGTCCCTCTGCACACAAAGATGATTTTCAGCACGGATGCATCGTGACCCTCGAATGTCTGTATGACAAAACATCATCCGAGTTAGGTGCCCATTCCCAGAAACATCTACATTACAAAAATACATCCTTTTCAATCATTGCCTTAAATTTGTGTCAGTGACGTATAATTTGACATGACAAAACTCAAGCATGTTAAATTTATGAGTATTCATTCCAAGGTGCTTGTTATCTATATTCACTGTGCTGCACTTATCCTAATGCATTCAACAATTATTTATACTTTGTATATTATGTACTGACCCTAAACTGACCTTTGTACATTAAATATTGAATGAAGTCTGCTTGAATCAGAGAGCGAGCAACCTACTTAAAACCTACTTAATTACCAGGAAACAAAGTTTATCCTTACATCTTTCATGAGGCCTTTACTTTAAGCTTTAGGGCACCACACTTTAGGGGAGTCAGTTGGCTGAGTGGTTAGGGAATCGGGCTAGTAATCCGAAGGTTGCCAGTTCGATTCCCGGTCATGCCAACTGACGTTGTGTCCTTGGGCAAGGCACTTCACCCTACTTGCCTCGGGGGAATGTCCCTGTACTTACTGTAAGTCGCTCTGGATAAGCGCGTCTGCTAAATGACTAAATGTAGATTTAAGCGCGAAAGGATTGCTCAAATGTTTTCAGCTTGTATAACTTTGAGGCCTCTTTCATTGAGCGTGTCCATGACTACACATATTTAGACAGCTGGATTGATGATCCTTATGTGTGAATGTTACGTATGAATGTGTTTTGTAATGATGATACACTTAAGCTAACATTTGCATTAGTTTAAACTACATAAGCTAACATTTGCAATAGCTTGAAAAATGTTGAGACACATTGTTGGCCAGGGCAGACCGAATCCGACACACTAAATACATGTGCACCCCTTTCCAGCCCTCCCTCTGACCTTGAGGCAACTGCAGTCCTGCAGACTCCAGAGTTTGACGGTGCCATCGGCAGACGCTGTGGCCAGCACCTGGTCCATGGGGGAGAAGACCACGGCCCAGATGCCTCGGCGGTGGCCTCTGAACACCCCCAGCAAGGACAAGTCCGCCAGGGACCAGAGCTTGGCGGTGCGGTCCTGGGAGCCCGACGCCACCAGCTTGTCATTGGGTGACACGGCCACGCTGTTCACATCCTAAGGGGTCAGAGGACATGGACGGTGGGGGGTCAAATATTTGCACTGATTTCTTTACTGAATTGTAGGGGTGGAACAATATATCGTGGAACAATATATCCCAATACAAAAATTGTAAAATATGTACCGTAGAGTTATGGCAATATTTTTACAATATGACGTCCGTTTGATCCTATTGGTTGAGCTACCAACACGCAACCTACTCTGCACCTGCGTCATGCGTGCATTCATTGCATTCACAGAAATCGCTTGAACTGAGTTAACTAAATTGTATGTACAACAAAGAAAGTTCTTGAAAATGTTTTGGAAATAAATCTGTTAATTGAATTTCAGTTGAATTTTAAACAAAAATCAAAATATCGTGATACGTATTGTAACGTACACCCAGTATCGTGATATGTATTGTATTGTGAGCTGAGTGTATCGTTACACTCCTACTGAATTGCAAAAAAATATCCTGATCGTATTCACACAACGCGCCTACAGCAAACTACACTTTTTGACCTGTCGGTCAGGTTTCGATTCCGACTGCTTTGAGCTGTCAGAATTGATGTATGACACATTTCTTGAGAAAGACCAAGACGCAAGAATAGTTTGTGGGAAATTCCTACGATAAGACAGTGGCACAATGATAACAGCAGGTGAATGTCAAGTTGTTTATTTATCATGTGCGCAGAGTAACACAAGGCCATCCTTAACAACAAAATTATTACGATAAGGCAAAGAACAACTGTTCTTAAGATCTCATTTTAAATGCAACTACTTGTTAATTTGTTCTCATGAAATGCAAGTTACGCAATAGGGGGGAGCACTTGCAATCCGCTACATTATAACATGTTTCACTCTCTGATTGCCTGCGCTTCCCTATCAAACAATTGCCTACATTGCTCTACTTACAAAATGTAGGCTCTGTATATAATGTAGCGCATTGCTTGTGCTACTAAAAACATTTTGTGTTTTTATATATATTTTCATCCTCTCAGGACATAATGTTCCAGGCCAGGCACGTATTAGACAAAGACAAAGCGGTTCTGCCACATTTACTTTTATTTTTCCTCAGTTGCATCCTTATGCGTCCAACCATGCGTGGCTGGATCATTCCAAATCAACCAGTAGAAAGTCACTTTAACATTCATTAACCTATAGGTCTGTGTGTGTACAAATTAGAATGGGTTTAGTTTCCCACGATCATCTCAAGAACCAGGCACTCTGCAACGTTCATATTTTGCAGGTGTCCTTTTTATAATCCAACAGAGTGCAGTGCCACGATTTACGTTGTTTGGATAAGTATTTCAACATTTGCCAAAAATAATTTGCCGCCAGTTTGGCTTACTCCCTTTGCTCTGGACTCAGCCATCTTGAGTTAACTTGGCCTGCATTAAGCTAGCTCTCGCGAGCCGAAACTATATGAATATAGCGAGCCTGAAAACAGGCATAATTAAGACATGAACAATATTATTTGTGCAATACAGAAATTCCAAGACTTTATTGATAAAATAACAACAAAAAAATACGATTTAAAGTGGATGGTTTATTTCAGTAGGTGTAGCTGGAAGGAGCAGATGCATGAGCGGTTAGGGAATCGGGCTACCAATTAGAAGGTTGCCAGTTCGATTCCTGGCCGTGCCAAATGACGTTGTGTCTCTGGGCAAAGCACTTCACCCTACTTGCCTCGGGGGAATGTCCCTGTATTTACTGTAAGTTACTCTGGATAATAGCGTCTGCTAAATGACTAAATGTAAATGTAAGGTTATTAGCTACAATTGTTGCTGTGTAGAGTAATGGCTCTGGACTACACAAAATCACGACAGTTAAGCCTAGAAAGACAACAGGGATTTGATTTCCATTCCTTTAGGCATCATCACTTGCTGGACAACCTTTCAACTGGCAATTCTCAAATAAGTTTTTGGGTACCTTATAGCCTACTGTTATTTAAATGTGAATTCGCTTTTATAACCGATATGGCCTCAAAGTTTGTGGTGGCAAGACAATTTAAAAGAACCATGGATCAACATACATATCAATTGATAACGTAGGCACCAGCAAACGAATGAAGGCTACATTATAATTTGCATGAATGTACTTGAGCATTGACAAATTGCTTTAAAATAATGAGAAATTGTTTTTATGATGTGCATAAGTGACTAGAATAGAACAAATACTTCAGAGATATATTTCAATTGTGATCTGAGAAATATACCAAAGCCACTGAGAAGAACTGTCATCACAAGCTGCATCATGGGCACTGCACTATCTATTAATTCCAGAAATCCAGTGTCCACAAAATCATTGCGGGCACTGTGCCCAATCTATAATTCAAGGAATATGTGTGTGTGCCACCAATTTTATCTAAAGTTCAAGTAATCTGTATTTGGGTGTTTCACTGACATAACAGGCACTGTGCACTAGTTCCTGATAAATCTACATACCTGAGAATTTTACAAAGTTAATCATTGGATCAAACCAAACAGTCAAAACCCTACCGGATATAAACGAACGAAAGAGAAATAAGAACACACAAAGGCTCAGTGAGCACAAGGAAATAACAGCTAAGGAAACTTCCTTCTGAAAAATGACACCTACCTTCCAGCAACTGGATGTCTTTTTGTGTGTGTGTGTGTGTTTTTGTGTGTGTATTTGGGTGTTTCACTGACATAACAGGCACTGTGCACTAGTTCCTGATAAATCTACATACCTGAGAATTTTACAAAGTTAATCATTGGATCAAACCAAACAGTCAAAACCCTACCGGATATAAACGAACGAAAGAGAAATAAGAACACACAAAGGCTCAGTGAGCACAAGGAAATAACAGCTAAGGAAACTTCCTTCTGAAAAATGACACCTACCTTCCAGCAACTGGATGTCTTTTTGTGTGTGTGTGTGTGTGTGTATACACACTCACAAGTGAATGTGTGCGAGTATTAATGAGAACCTGAGGAATCGGGTAGTGATGGGTGGTTCTGAGGGCATGACAAAATGGGTTGCAGGGCAACATTTCTAGTACCTTATCATGTGCCTTCTCCGTGAGCCTGGCAGTCAGCTCATGCATGTCACTTCCACTGTCAACAATCCCTTCTGGAAGATCCCATACCTTGATTGTACAGTCCTGACTGCCAGACACCACAAATGTCTCTTTCATCCTGGAGACAGACACACACACAGAACATGGAAACAGTTAGGGCAGTATACAATTATCAATAGATCATTCTTGTCAATCTTGACAGATATTTCCTCCATTGAACTAAAGACCATTAACATGCGCTTAGGTTTCACACACCCATACAAGACAGTGCTGCACAGTGGGCTTCCGAGTTTAGAATTGAGAATCCCAGTCCAGTACCTGCTATGAACATTCTCTTAAATTCTGGGTGACATGACCTCACAATTAGTGTTGGTCAGGGAAGAATATCTGCCAAGAACAGCTGTGATGGGCAACTGGGGAGGCTGAGTCAACACTGTGTGTGTTTACCTAGAGCAGGTGACGGAGCCCACAGCATTGGCATGGCTGGAGCCCTGTGCCACACAGCAGACCTGGCCGCTGGCACTGTCCATTCTCCACACACGCACACTCTTGTCCTGGGGGGGGAGTCGGGGGTTGGGGGGTGATGGTGAGGAGGGGAATGGCATTAAAACTCTGGGAACAATGTCTGTTTGTTTGCAAATACATTGAGCAAGCATGAGAGCAAGAGTGCACTCTTCTGAACCGAGTCCATTACACAGCTCACCTTGGCACAGCTGGCAAACAGGAGGCCCTTTTTGAACACGTCTAGTGACAGAACTGTGTCTGTGAGGGGGGAGAAAGAGAGGGAAGACGGAAATGAGGGAAAGGACTTCAACATGAGGCAATGGGCTAACGCAACCTTCACAAAGAGTGAAATGTGACCAGATAAAGTTACCACAGAGAGGAACCGTTATCTGAATATTCCAACTGTTCCTGACAATTGTTTCCAAGTAGTCTGAAGAAACACTTATGGAAACTGTCTATATACAAGTACTGTTACTGATGTAAAAATCAATACATACACAAATACATACACAAAATGTAACAATAATTAACTTATAAATACAAAGTTTCTCCCTCGGTTTTGTCCTTGCTGCTCTGCAAACATGTATTTGCTTCTTACACTCCTATCCTCTCTACAGCCACCCATGCAGCACAGTGGTGAGGTACTGCCCTCTGCTGGCTCACCTGTGTGTCCATAGAGGATCTGACAGCTGCTAGTGGCCAGCTCAAACACCTTTATCTGAGAGCTGTTAGTGGCCACCACAATATGGCTGTCCCCTTTCCCCATAAACTTTACATCCAGGACCTCGTCATTGTAGCCCACAAACTGTGGGGGAAGAGAGAGGGACAAAAAGAGAATGCATGTGAGTGGGTGGTAATAGCATTATAATAAGACTACCCTCCATGGCCTTTGTTTGAGATGTAATGCACTGCACTTTTAAGCAACTGGCAGCCTTTTACTGTTATTTTATCTTATTGTATTTTACAATACAACACTTGTTTTGCACATGTCTGAGTCTACGTTACTTGACTGTTCCTGTGGATTTGTCTCATTGCCTTAAAATTGCTATTCCCTTTCTCCCCATTGGCCCACCTGTTGCAGAGTGGTAAGAGTGGTAAGCTGGTATAGCAGGATGTTGTGCTCGGCGGTGACTGTGGCCAGGCTGGAGGAGTTGGGCAGGGGGAGGCAGTACGTGAGACTGCAGGGGTCCCCATCCTCCTCTTCCCCCCCCTCAGAATCAGCCGCGGGGAGGGTCTGGGTGAACACACACCGAGCAGAGCTGGCCTCCCAAACTCTTAGCACCCCTGGAGAGGCAGGGATGAACAGAGAGTGAGAATGGGAGAGTGACGACTGACTGAGAGCACAAGAAACGTGGATTTAACTAAGGTTTCAACTATGTTCAATATCTTATGTTTGTTAAGTTTGGGCATAGGACTGACCTTTGCTCCCTGCTGTGATGAAGTGCAACTCTTTAGTCTTCACTCCAATATGGGAATAATCTTCGTTCTCAGAAAGCAACACAACACTCTCCACTGCCTGAAGTGAGACACACACAGAGGTGTCAACATGGTGAAAAGCAAAGAGAGATTTTGCATCCTAACCCAAGGTTTACCAGACACCTCACCTCATAGACAGGTACTGTTCTCTTGGCTGTCCTCGTTTTCAAGTCCCACACTGTACAGATCTTGTCCCTGCCAGAGCTGCAACCCCCAAAACACATCACATTAACATCCCAAAAGAGTGGAAGGTTGCATCATGAAACCACAAGGGCTTGTTGTCCTTCCCTAAAGGAGCTGCAGCTCTATCCTGGGTCCAGCATACCTGACCATGGTGTCTCCTTCTGGCGTGAAGGCCAGGGAGGTGACGGCACTGTAGTGGCTCTGCAGGATGCACACACACTGGCTGGAGCGCAGGTCCCACAAACGGATGCCGCAGTCCATAGAGGAGGAGAAGAGCTGCAGCAGGCTTATGTCTGGATGGAACTGGACCAGACTACCGGAGAACAGAACAATAGAAAAATAGATCTAGGCTAGTACATAACCTACATGTAAATCAGCAATCATTCAGATTGTGGTTGTGTGCTCCTGGGGTAGTTACCATGAGATTAGGGTTTATGAAAGTGGTGACTTACTGTACGACTCCAGCAGAGCCCTTCAGGTTGTGTGTACAGTACTGCTTCAAAACGTCCCATAGCTTGATAGTGCCATCACAGCCGCCTAGCAAGCAACAAAAGATCACATAAATATGATTAGGGTTCACTTCAAGGTGCTACTGGTATTTATCTAAACCAGGGGTCCCCAAACTACAGCCCGCAGGCCGAAAACGGCCCACCCACGCATTTGGTCCGGCCCTCTGAACAATGCCAGAGACATTTTTTATTTTATCTATTTATATACGTATATATATATTTTTTTTTATTTTATTCACACTGATTAATATGCATACGTAAGTAAATGTTTTGATTTCAATTGCAATGAATATGAAAAAAGGTAATTACGATAGTAATAATGCTCTTTTAATAGGCTATATACCCCTTGATATGGACGGATGTATGGTGCATAACAAAATAATAAACTAATCTAGCATAATAAATACATTTAAAATCATAATAAAATCTACACAATAATACTGGTAGTTACTCCGGCTGATGTAATTTTCTGTTACAGACCGACCCGGCCCCGCATTAAAGAAAGGAAAATTATCTGACCCTCGCAGAAAAAAGTTTGGGGACCCCTGATCTAAACTCTCTAAAGCACACCACCCAAGCCCGGTGTGCATCAACATTAGAGCATGCAGATATTAATATAATGTCTGGAACTCATGACACTTTTGCAGTGTGTGTTGTCTGTTCACCTGTGGCCAAGAGGGTTGAGGTGGGGTCAAAGGTCATGCTAGCAATAGGCACATTGTGGATGGCCCTCCAAGAGCGGGTGCACTGTGCCTGTTGCCAATCCCATTGTTTCAGCAGCAGAGCCTTACTGGCAGTCACCAGGATCTAGGCAGAGAGGGATAGAGTATTATGAAAGTGCATCCTTTCTTCATGGTCCTTATACCTCCTTTTGGTTAGAAAAGTTTTTATTTACCTTATCATCATAACTGAGCGCAAATGATGTGATGTCCTCCTGGTCATCCTGTAGTTACAAAATAGGAAGAATAGAAATAAGAAGTAAAAACCACTTGAGATTGTTGTCATGACTTCGTAACACGTGTACTTAAAAAGAAAACTATCTAACCTGTTCGATACTGTGGACAATTTTTCCTGTGACAATTTGCAGAACGTTGACGCGTGTGCCACAGGTACAAAATAAATATTTCTCATCTTTGCTGATCTGAAAGAACAAAGATTACATCAAATGGGTCAAGAGCTTCAACGTCTCCCGTTAGCTCAAATGTGACAGTTTATCCCACACGTCAACTGAGGCTCGGCAACATCGACCGGATGAACAGTCGGTCAAAAACGTACTTGTACTTTTCCTCCTTTGTAAAATGGTTCGATCTTGCTGGAAACTGCATAGCTAGAAACAAACCATGTGCGTTAATAACTTCAGTAAACTTCTATTCCTGCTATCGAAGTGTGATGGGTTAGATGGCTAGTTATCTAGCTAGCTAGCGAGGTCGGTTAATACACGTGAAGTGTATTCACTTACTTGGTCTTGAACTGGAGGTTGCTATTAGCCATTTTGTTTTGTGGACGTGCCTCAAATCACAATGTTTACGATTCCACTTGCAGTTGTATTGTTATATTAACTTATTTTTAAAATGCATTTGCTCATCAACACATTCCACATGTGTTGTAAAAAATGGTGTTCGTCGCTCAGATTATACGTCACGGGCAGTGAGTGCTGAAAAAGCGCACGGTGCTGTGGTTGGCTAGAAAGTTATCCCATGTGTTCACCATGATTCATATATATATTTTTTTTTTCTTGCAATCTAACGCTAACTCAATCACGAAAACGAAATGGCTTTCCTTTGATACAATTTACATGAATACGTTTAACCCTGCTATAACTGCACACTTAATTAAAACTGCTCAGGGAAACGGGAGTTTTTTTTCTCACAATTATATGTAGTATAACAACTATTATGTTTACAACAGCCAATGGCAGTGCGATTGAAGATAAAAGACGATGCTAGAGACAACTATTCAACCGAACAAAAAGTTGTTCTTCACAGATGGGATCTAACGACTGATGCTAGAACAGAGAGGAAACGACATGGTGTGTTACAAATGCCATATGTTGAATGCTTTATATAATTTTTGGGTTTGTTCGTATGTCAGTGCGCATGGTCACTCCTTTATGTTAGTTAAGAATGTTCATGTGTGTGTTCCATTGATAGTAGAGGGTGTGTTATGTGGCGCTCGTGAGTATGTGCGATAGGGACAACGGGAATGTAAACAGGCTAAACAGACGAGATTATTATGGTGAGTAAGGAACATACTTTTGATGAACATATATCAGAACTGATTATTGGCTTCCCACTTAATATGACTTTAGTGTATTTGTTTTGCTACTAACGTCTGACAAATTAATATATATATTGTTGGTAATAGACATAGGCCAATCTTTATGTCTAAAATGTGTTGTTTCATGTTTTGTTTTAATTACGCTATAACGTGTTGTCGTATTTGTCAGTCTTCTTTAGACTTTTACTACAGTGGAGTTTTTCTACGATATTCATTGTGTTAGTTTTTGTTTATTATATTTCAGCTCTGCTAGAAACAACATTATTTTAGCTAAACATTGTGAATTTTCTGGTCTTTTGGGTCATCGTCTATGTGGCTTGCTAAATGTAGAAGAGAATACTCAAGAGACCATTACAACTGCTTTATTTAGTCACATGGTCTGGATCATATGACGTTCCAGAACAAAACTATTGTTACTGACACAGGTGACTTGTTGACATTATCGTTGGTTGCTGTACACCTTGTTAACCAAATGGTGAAATAAAATGACATTGTTGTTAAAACAATGTAAAAACTGTAAACTGTAATGTGAATATATGAAGACAGTATTTAGACTGATGTATGTATATTATTGTGTGTAGGCGGACCCAGATGCGTCTTGGCAAAGTGGGGGCTATGACGTGGAGCTGTTTGTGGAGACCCCTGACTATGACCTGATCTGCACCATATGCCAGGGGGTCCTCAGGTGCCCAGTAAGAGCTGCATGCCACCACATCTTCTGCAAGAAATGCATTTTACAATGGCTGAAGAGGTATTGGTTGTGCCTCACCACAAACAAACATGTTTTTCATAAAGTCCAGGGGATCAATTTAAAACAAACACGTGTCTTCACATGATAATCTGTATGGATTATGATAACGATGTGTTGTTCTTGCCCTCTTGTAGACAGGAGACTTGCCCCTGTTGCAGAAAGCCTGTTAATCAGAATTTAATATTTGTGATGTTCAAGCTGAGCAAATCAATTGGTCGCCTAAAGGTTAAGGTAAGCAGTTGTTCATGTATATAATTATAAAGCATTTATTACACCGTGTAATTTTCACTGTCTGTAAGTGAAAATAATACACTGTCTGTTGCTGTATGATAAACCTGTAATACAAATACGCAGTCAGGCTCACTCAATTACACAGACAGACAATTCAAGTCTACTTAATGTTTCATTTGACCCTGTCGAAAACAAACTTCCACTTTTCCCCTCTCAGTGTAAAAATGAGATCCGGGGTTGTCCGTCCACCTTCCCCCTCTCGGAGCAGTACTGCCACAGCATGGGCTGTCTGTTCGAGCTGGTCCCCTGCCCCTACCAGGGCTGCCGGGCACAGCTCCTCCGCAGGGACCTGGAGACCCACGCCCGGCACTGTGAGCACTGGCGCCAACCCTGCCACATGGGCTGTGGCACAGTGCTGTCACACCGCACCCAGGCCCAGCACAACTGCTACAAGGAGCTGAGGCATGAGTACGAGGCAAGGCAGAGGAACCACCGGGCCATCGCAACAGCCCTCCAGAGGAAGATGAGGAGGATGCAGAGCACCATGGCCCACATGAAGCGGCAGATTGGCCTCATCTGTGAGAGCCTTGAGGTCATGGATGACCTGGTGGAGGTGGAGGAGGAGGATGTGGGGGAAAGCAGTGGCAGCACTGGGACACTAAGTAGCAGCAACAGTAGCTCCTGAAAAGCAAGGGCTGCAGCTCTGGCTGCATGCCACAGTTAACCTGATGTATTATTGATGCTTATTTGTCCATAGTTGCATTGAATTTGTGTTGAATTGCACTGAATTTGTCTTATGAAGGATAAATTAAACTATTGAAACTATTGTGTTTTGTACATAAAGTCCATAAATTAGCTGAATATTTTGTGTCTGAATAGCATTTGAAATCATATCTATAAACCACAGCACTGAATATAGAGGCATTAAAATTGCATTTCTCTGCAGCAAATCATGGAAATCTGACTTCCAGAAAACGAATGCATTATAATATAAAAATGATTAGGGGTGACTGTATAACATATTAATCAATTCAATTAATAATTATATCTTTGAACGTAAAAATTATATATTTTGTTGAATATAACCTTTGCTGTCAACACTAGACTGAAAACCACAGGTCGTTTAGAAAAAGTGTCACGAAAAACATCGCGAGGTTTGCTTCTTTATAAATTCGAGCGGAACCACGTCAGGGCCTTCTTCCTGTTATACAGATCACGTAAGTAACACGGAAATCTCCTCTGTCTAGACAATCATATAATATCTAATGCATCTTATAGTGTTTTGTAATCATCTTGTTTGCGGTAACATTAGCAATCGCCCCCAAACTTAATTTTAATAAAATGTATTATTAAGTGACTTAGATTTGATGAAATGTCGGCATTACTCCATGTAAGATGCTGGATGCAAACATGGCGGCAAAGCTCGTGTTGAATTGTTGTTTAACAACGTAATTACCCCACATCAGTCGTTAAGTCTTATGTTTTACTTATCTCATAACAGCAAATGGCGGACGACGCCGGTGCTAGAGGTGGATTCCGTGGAGGTTTCGGCAGTGGAGGCCGTGGTCGCGGCCGTGGACGCGGCAGAGGCCGTGGCAGGGGCCGTGGAGCCAGGGGTGGCAAATCCGAGGACAAGGAGGTGCGCTTAACCCGTTCTCACGAGCTGAGCTATGGAAAGCTTTAAACAGTATCATTATTGTGATTCTAACTAAAATGTCTGACGTTTGGTCCTATACCTCATCCAGGTAGCTAAAATGATTTATTTTAATTTTTAGTGGGTGCCAGTGACCAAGCTTGGCCGCCTGGTCAAGGACATGAAGATCAAGTCTCTAGAGGAGATCTACCTGTACTCTCTGCCCATCAAGGTAACTTGAAGGTGGATTTTGACTTAACATTAATGTAAAATGGTTTTGTTGTGCTCATGTGTTGATTCTTGTTCATCAGGAGTCTGAGATCATCGACTTCTTCCTGGGGTCCTCTCTGAAGGATGAGGTGCTTAAGATTATGCCTGTTCAGAAGCAGACTAGGGCTGGTCAGCGCACCAGGTTTAAGGTAACCCCCCCCCCCCTTAAAAAATGAGCTTTGTCGCTACCCTTTTTTTCCAACATGCCAAATAAATGATCGATTCCTTGCCAATCCACAGGCCTTCGTTGCCATCGGCGACTACAACGGCCATGTGGGTCTGGGAGTGAAGTGCTCCAAGGAGGTGGCCACGGCCATCCGTGGGGCCATCATCCTGGCCAAGCTCTCCATCGTCCCCGTGAGGAGAGGCTACTGGGGGAACAAGATCGGCAAGCCCCACACCGTGCCCTGCAAGGTGACTGGTCGCTGCGGCTCCGTCCTGGTGCGTCTCATCCCAGCTCCCCGCGGTACTGGCATCGTGTCTGCCCCTGTGCCCAAGAAGCTGCTCATGATGGCTGGCATTGACGATTGCTACACCTCCGCCAGGGGCTGCACAGCCACCCTCGGCAACTTCGGTAAGATTCTCCTGACTCTTGTCACTGATTTGAAATAGATGTTCGAGCCATCATCAAAAATTAGCATCCTTTTAGATAAGCTTGTTAAATATCTTAGGCTAATGTAAGCCATTTGTGGAGTGAGTTCCGCTCTGGCCTCTCCTAGCTCTGCTCAGCCTCACCTGTATAGTGGTGGAGTTGTCGTTATCCGGAGAAATATTAACGAGTATGATGATGCACGGCAGAAAGACTCGCCAGTAGTCTCCTCTGTTCCCCTTTTATGTATTCAACATTCAACCCTGTTGCCCCATAGGGTTATGTTGTCTCTGCTCCTTTTTATACTAACCTGTCTGTACACTTAACAGCCAAGGCCACCTTTGATGCCATCTCCAAGACCTACAGCTACCTGACCCCTGATCTCTGGAAGGAGACCGTCTTCACCAAGTCTCCCTACCAGGTCAGTACGAAGACTTGTCATTCCGTCATCAATTGCAGTGATGGTTTTGGAAAGTTTAATTACTTTGATATAAATGCTCATGTTCCTTGTTTTTCCTGCAGGAGTTCACTGACCACCTGGCCAAGACTCACACCAGGGTTTCAGTGCAGAGGACCCAGGCTCCTGTCCCTGCAGCCTCCTAGTGTTTTGTACAGTGGATTAAATAAAAGGTTGTGAAATACCATTCTGTTTTGATTATTCCTACACGAACTCCAACTCCATTAGTTATGTGTTACACTTGGGAGGTTTGAATCCTGTCATAAAAAAACATTACTGCCATTTCAAGAAAAATATACATGAGTGGATGTGCATTGTGGATGCATGTGTGGAAAGCTTCTCCCGCTCCTCATCTCCCTCCACTGGCTTCCCATCATGGCCCGTATCTGATTAAAGACTCTGGTACTGACCTTCCGAGCGGTGAACGGGGCTGCACCCGTCTACATCAAGCCTCTCCTCCAGCCTTACACCCCCCCCCGCCACCTACGGTCTTCAGACAACCGTCTGGTGGTCCCACTGCTCAAGAGTGCCCGGTCCCAACACAAGCTCTTCTCCTGTCTGGCCTCCCAATGGTGGAATCAACTCCCCACCTCCATCAGGGACACTTGTCTCCCCACCTTCAAGAAAAGGCTCAAGATGCACTTGTTCCTGGAGAACAACGGCACTTAACAATGCTTGGCTGGACCTGATGTTTCCTCCAGGATCACAATGACTCGTATTGAGACTTGTAACGGTTTCAAATTCTTGTACTTGCTGTGAAATATTTTACTGTTGATCGCTTTTTCTTCAGGTGCACTCTTGTGGGGAATCATGTTGTTCAATTGTAACTTGTTTAACTGCATGCTCTTATGGTTCTTCCCTTTGGCACTTATTTGGTTTTCCACAATGTATGCTTCATGTTTTGGCTGCTCGCAATGTTTGGGGCTATCGTTATGATCAGTGACCTATGCTCTATTGTAAAGCTCTCTCTTGGAAGTCGCTTTGGATAAGTGTCTGCTAAATGCATAAATGTAAAGCAATGCAGTCAAGTGAGGGCTAGAAGTTGAAATGAACTGTGCAAAATGAGAACCAAGTAACACTGCAGAATTATCGAGGATCAGATCCCATAAACATTTATTTTACATTTAATACATGGAAATACGGAAGTAGTTTCTAGGCCTTCTGTGCCTCTGCCACCATCCTTTCTTTCTGCTTCATCAGACATTTTCTTGCGCTGGCATAAGCTCCCAGATCCCCATCTAAAACGAAATTAGGGGTTAAGGTTTTGAACAGTACAGCTACAGACGTTGCTTGACATTCATAATTGGTAAGGCATTCTAACCAGTCCACATCTTAATCATAAGGACTGTCATTGGTTTCACAAATCAAATTTTCATCAACTGGTCATGTGCATCATGTGAAGACTGTTGGTGGTACGTACAGCGTGACTGATAGGCCTTGGCCACCTGCTCAAACTGCTGGAGCTCCTTAACACAGTTCTGGTGGTAGCTGTTGCCCTCTCTCTGCTGGCAAGCCCTCAGACGCTCCTGAACAACCTTCACAATCTCCTGGTCCACCTTACTGATAAGAGGGCACAGTAACAACAAAGCACTTAAGAGTTTATATAAAGATCACAAATACACCATGTCATTTGAAACTACAAGTTACTTTGCTATACAGCGAAATTAGCTTAATATTTGTATTTAACAGGGACCCAACTCAACTGTTGGGCCAGTTAAATAACTTTTACACATCCCTATGCATCCAATTCATAAACTTCCACTCTGCACTAACCACAACCGTTTTAAATAAACAAATGTCTCATCAGCCTAAATATTATTCCAGGTATGTTGTTGCAAGACAAGAAAAGCATGCACACCCCTCCTGGAGGAAAGAAAATACTTAAAAACGTACTGGTCTCTTCTCCATTGCATTTCTGCCTCATAGTAGCACAGGTAGTCTCCCTCCTGGCACTCGGTCAGTTCAGGGACACGACGGAAATTCTGGTGGTAGTAGTAGTACTTGTGCTTGGACTGAATTGCTTCAGCAAAACCTAAACGGTGACCAAAGAGGTTAATGTTAAGACTATCTGATACTAGGTAGGCTAGATTAAGAGAGAAGAGTATACATAGGCGTCTGAGTTGTGTAATCTGAAATAAATTCGGTGGATCGAAGTAATTTGCAGTTTGCTGAAAATGAATGTAACATTAACATGAACATGCAAAAACAATAACAAATAGCTAGCTTGGCTATCTCCAATTAACTGCACGAGCTGATAGGCCTAGAACTCTAAAGCTCTAGTTGATGCGAGCTAGCATAGCGCTAACAGATATTGGTGGGGGACACGTAACGGAGCCAAATACTTTACCATACGGCCGATTGATTATTCGTGTGACTTGTTTTCTAGATGTTGTTTTTCTTCCGGAATTAATAACACACTGATTCAAGCAAGACAGTCTGATACATTACTTTAAATACTTAGCGTTGTTAGTTGTAGTCTAGCTAGGTAGCTCACCTTTGACTGTGGTCACTGGCAGGTCCACGGAATAGTAGTACAGCTTTGACAAGATCAGGGCTGGATTGGGAAGAGTTGTCTGCTTTTCCGCAACTGGAGTTTTCCGGGGGGGCTCCGGATAAGCATCTTTATCGTAATCTTGAGGCATTGCGCTCTATTTCAGCAGTATAATAGTCCCTTCTATTCGACCTCTTCTGCTCTTTTTTTTTTTTTTTAGGTTGCGCATGCGCGTAGTAATCAACATGGAGAATAGAGGTCATGAACATTCATCCGAGAATTCAGAATATGCACATTTACACAGTCACATTTAATACCATTTGATGAGAGTTTATTCAATACATATTTATATACATAATTGTATTCCCAATGACATATTTATAAATGTTTATATTTTTTTGAAAGCAGAGTTCGAAGGTAAAAGGTCAGTGTGGGAGAAGGTTGTTAGTAGGTGCGTTCGACTTTATGCAGCGCCGGCGTCGCCTTCAGCCGCCTGCAGCCCTGCTGACATAAAGCAGCCAATGGCATTCTCAGCTTCAAGGCAGCCGGCTGCAGCTTAATGGAGTCGAACGCAGCTAATAACACATTATTCTGTGGTGTGGTGAACTTGAAACTCGTTTTTAATTCCACTTTACAGGATCTTTAAAACAATTTCACTGTAAAATCTGTAGAATAATTTGTCCAACTATTGCATGTTCATAAAACGATGTTAAAGAATGAGTATTTAAATGTAGGCTACATCTTCATCAATAGGGCTACATTATTAAATCTAAATGGATGGGATCTACAAATCTAGGGATTTGTAACTTTAAATGGCTGGAGAATAGATCAGAGCAAGGACTGCTCAGTAGCATACAGCGTTACAAAGAAACGCGTTACTGTAATCAGATTACATTTGTCTGTAACGCAGTAATGTAACACATTACTGTTGATAACTTCAGTAATCGCATTACAGTTAGGCCTACTAATACAAAAATCTCTTGCGTTACTTGCGTTACTTGCATTACTGCGATCTGCATATCAGGAGGAGAAAAAAACAACAAATCAAACTTCCCTTTACAGTAGGCTACGTGTGTTTGCTTAAAGTTTTAACCATTATTTTATTTTGAGACATTTTGCTTACTGCCAGTACTGTAGCCTTGTTATGCTTGACAACTTTTAGGTTGATGTTCACAACTTTGTCAACTTTGTGGTAGCCTATTAAAAAGCATAAAAGAGAGATCTGTCCTCATTATAATAAGTCTGAGTTGATTTGGGCATATATATTGTTATTTGGCAAGTGCATCTCAGGTGATGTCACGGAGTAATCCAAAAGTAATGTAACTAGTAGTGTAACTAGTTACTTTCAGCCGTGAGTAATCTAGTAAAGTAAAGCTTTTTTTTTTAAGTAACTAGTAATGTGTAATCTATTACTTTTTTTGATTAACTACCCCAACACTGGTCGCATAAAGTTCAGATCTGATGATTTTTTGTTTTCCTTATGTCATTATACAACTTAAATTTAAATTCTGTAGATGTAAATTATGTGGTGTAGTGTTACATGCTCTATCCCTTTTTATTTCTCCCCCTCCACACAGATGGCCTCACCACCTGACCAGCCTAGAATTATGGTGCCCCCCTCTCTCCCTCCCCTCCCACTCCCCTTTCTCCCCCTGACCAGTCTTGGCATAGAGGCTTGGCATAGAGGCTTGTTGAAAGCGAACACGACTCCTTAACTGGGCCAGTCACCAAATTAGAGCCCCCTAAACTGAGTATCTTCTTAAGCATAACCCTTACATCAGCACTTGTTCCTGTCTCTTTCTGTCCCTCGCCTGGACGGCACACACAGACATGGTCAGTCCTCTTCTGCATGTGCCTTTCTTCTTTCCCTCAGGGACAACACTCTCTCCATTAGGCTTAGTGAGAGGGTTCTAGTTGTGTTTGTGACTATGGGTCTTGATTTTCGAGTTGATTTTGTGTGTTTGGTGAGGATGTGAGGAGTTTGGGAGAGAGTTGTCATGGCTGTTTTCAAGGAGACCACGTGCAGTGTAGTAGTGCAATGGCGTCTGCTTTTTTACTCGTGGTGTCAGTCTCTGAGTTCTCATGTTTTCATTCAATCCTCAAGATTCTATTCTAGTTTCTAAGTTTGTCCTGGGATTTTTAAAATGTGTTTCCTTAAGTAATTGTTTGCAATGGGGGACATCAGGAAAAAGTTTATTTTTTGTTTGGCAAAGGACGCATGTACATGTATGACTAATACAAGTTTTAAATAAACTTTCAGACAAGTAGTTCCAATTGTACTTCAAAAAGTAAACCTTTTATTATTATTATTTTAACTTTTCATGAGGTTTATGGGACTTATAATTATAAATAATTACATCCTGACATAATTACATGAATTTACATTAATAAGAATGTGATTAGCTTCCCATTCAAATTGTTTAATTTATGGAATTTAGTACATTCAGTTTTACAACTTTGTCTTTCAAGTGGTTGTGCTCCCTGTCTCTCATGTCTGCAAGTGAGATAGTGTTTGTGTGTGTACACACAGTAACAAAAACACACACAAACTGAAGACACACAACAAATTGTGCCACTTGCGCAGAGAAGCCGTTGGGCCAAAGAGGGGGGCAAAAAGACATGGCCATTCATTCTCAGAATACAGCTCCCCTCCTCTGTCTCTTGCCTCTTCCTGACATCTGTTCTGGGTACTTTGCCAGGCTAACATGTGTGTAGGGTACTCAGAGGACATAAACGTATGAATAGTGGTTTTGTGAATGGGGTATCTCTAATGCTCACTGGCAGGAAAAGGATCTGGGTCCAGATTTCACTTTGCTGTTGATATTAAAAATCAAGTTGGTGGCTGTTTAACTGACCTGCTCTATTGAGCACAGGTTTTCATGTACATTATTTATGATGTAATTTTTTATGATGGTGAAAATAGGGGGTCTAACAGGACATATGTTCCCCATGCCATAGCTCTAACATAGGACATATTTAACAAATGGTTGTGAGCATGTGTAAATATGTGTACAACTTTACTTTACTACTCCAGTCTCATCGTAAATTCCACGCTCCGCGTCATGGGCACATGGGCTTCCTGCCCCACAAGCGCAGCAAGAAGCACAGAGGAAAGCCCCGCACCTGGCCCAAGGATGACCCCAACCTGCCCGTCCACCTCACCGCCTTCCTTGGGTACAAGGCTGGCATGACCCACATCCTCAGGGAGATGCATCGCACTGGGCTAAGTATGTACACCCTGGGCAACAGTAGGGTTACTGGTGAAGTTATACATTGAAGGGATTCATTCCTGCATTCATAGTTTTTGAGAATAACCAGAGTGGATCTATCTTGTCTGAATGCACTCCTGTTAAGGGGTTTCAAGTTCAACTTTCGAGTTGTTTTCAAGTCCCTCATCAAAGTTAGTGGGGGTATTTAAGGGACATGTGACTTTCAATACATGTCTGGGTTTCTACAGTCATCAATAAAATGGGGCTACACTCCAGGTATTGTCTTGGGATTCTGTCATCATCCATTGTCTCTCTGTCTTCTGGGAGTTTTGTCTCTTCTGAGCCTGTCCCTGCTTCACCCCCTCACAGAACAGTCCAAGAGAGAGGTGGTGGAGGCGGTCACCATCATTGAGACGCCGCCCATCATTGTGGTGGGCATTGTGGGTTACATCCAAACCATCCGTGGCCCGCGCTCCTTCAAAACCATCTTCGCTGAGCACATGAGTGACGAGTGCAAGCGCAGATACTACAAAAACTGGTGTGTGTGTGTGCGTATGTGTGTTTGTACTGTGTATGTGACTTAGTAGTGTATTTGTGTGTGTTGGTAGTTGATACTACTGTTGTTAGCACAACGTTACCTTCCCCAACTCTTCCAGGTTCAAGAGCAAGAAAAAGGCTTTCACCAAGTACAGCAAGAAGTGGCAAGACGAGACAGGGAAGAAGCAGCTGGAGAAGGACTTTGCTGCGATGAAGAAATACTGCTCAGCCATCAGGGTCCTTGTGCACTCTCAGGTAAGCTCACATAAACTCTATGGAGTCAGTCTAGAATGTTCTATATTTTGCCCCTTAAAACCTCCCGTCTGAGTCCCAGGACTTTGTTTCAGAGTAGCATCCCACTGTGGTCAGAAATTGAATTACAGTATTCCTCCCCAAACGTCGGTCCTCAAGCAAGGGTCCAAGAACAACTTTTCCTTACATTCATTCAAACGGTGATACAATCTACTGTGCAACTATCCATTTCACTCATCCCTTCTATTATCATCAGTGATGCATAGTGACAGACTTGTGTTGAATGATTGACACACCACCATACCCCTGGGGGTTCACACACCTGACAACTACCCTACCCTAACCTTAGCCTAGCCTCTTGGAAAGAGCAAGGGTGGGGAGGAGTTATCCTTATGATCGGAAAGAAACCCTCCTCCGACCATCCATTCTAAATCTTCTACTCCCCGTCCCCCCCTTCCCCCCCTCCACTGCAAACAAATGCATGTGTCCACTCCACTTTCCACCCCTGTGTCTGGGAGGAGTGCTCCAGTATGGAGTTTCAAATGGCAGTTTAAAAATAATCCTTTAGGGCAGACACTGGCAGCACGTGGAAAGTAGCCACAGGGGAACGGACATGTTGGCAATAAACACCACTGTGTGTGTGTCTGTGTGTGTTTGCGCAAGTACTCTTGTGGGTATTGAAGTGTGTAGGAGTGTGGGTTTTTTTAAGAAAAAGCATGTATGAAGGCATATTACATCATGTTTATGTGGATCCATAAGAAAGAACCAGTGCACTGTTCCACGTGTATGTGGAAATAGTGCAGTAACTGAGCCCTGAATCCTGCCCCCTCCCCCACACCCACTACCACACACACACACGCGCATATACACACTCCAGGTGCGCCTGCTGCCCATCAAGCAGAAGAAGGCTCACGTCATGGAGGTGCAGCTGAACGGAGGCACCGTCTCAGACAAGGTGGACTGGGCGAGGGAGCGCCTGGAGCAGGCCGTCCCTGTCGCCTCCGTGTTCTACCAGGACGAGATGATCGACGTCATCGGGGTCACCAAAGGTCACGGCATGAAAGGTAGGAGGAGCCAACAGCTACCCTGCAGCTGTGATGGGGATAAGCAGCGATGGAGGAACGATATCGGTGGTCATTTGTGTATATCCTTTTTAAGAACGTTTGAAGGTTGTCTCTTTGAATGCGTGAAATTTGTTTGGTGGAAGTGTGTGCCGTGTGCAAACATCACACACACACACACAAACACACACTACACTCATAACCTTGTCATAACCTTGGCCTTGGGTCCTCACCTGTGTTCTCTTGTAGGAGTGACCAGCCGCTGGCACACAAAGAAGCTGCAAAGGAAGACCCATAAAGGCCTGCGCAAGGTGGCGTGTATTGGAGCCTGGCACCCTGCCCGTGTAGCCTACACCATTGCTCGTGCCGGCCAGAAGGGCTACAACCATCGCACTGAGCTCAACAAGAAGGCCAGTCTTACAACCTAGCATCATAGATGGATGACCGAGAAAATTTATTGTGTTTTTATACAATCTTCTTTACATAATCTACTTGACAGAACAAAATCAATTAACAGATTTCTTAAGCTTTCCTAAAACTCATTACACTTTATTAACGGTTTTCACATAGTACCAGTGTCTCTGAGTGTGGGTGAAGTTTATCTAAAGGCTGCCCTGCATCTACAGATCTATCGCATTGGTAAAGGGTTCCACGTCCAGGATGGAAAAGTGATCCACAACAACGCCTCCACCATCTTTGACACCAGCCAGAAGAGTATCACCCCCTTGGTACAAATCACCTCAACAGGACCTCTGTTCTGCTAAAAATGGGATTGGAGCAAATTGGGTTAATTAATTGGGATTATTCTCTATTGAGGCTAATATTTGGAGTCAGATGGCTGAGCGGTGAGGGAGTCGGGCTAGTAATCTGAAGGTTGCCAGTTCGATTCCCAGCCGTGCCAAATGAGGTTGTGTCCTTGAGCAAGGCACTTCACCCTACTTGCTTCGGGGAGATGTCCCTGTACTTACTGTAAGTCGCTCTGGATAAGAGCGTCTGCTAAATGTAAATGTAAATATTTGTTTTTTTTCTCTTATCGGTCTACCTACTCCTCTCCTCCCTACTGTTCTCCGTAGGGAGGCTTCCCTCATTATGGAGAAGTGAAAAACGACTTCTTGATGATGAAGGGCTGTGTGGTGGGACCCCAGAAACGTGTCCTTACGCTGAGAAAGGTAGAGAACCACCATGTTCCATGTAGAGAGCTGGACATTTGTAAAAATGTCAAATGAAATGCACATACAATGGTTAGAATACCATACTTCTGTGACTCTAATCTATAATGGTTGGGTGATCACGTAATAAGACAAATACCAACCTGCTTCTTAACCGTGCTAGTGTTCAACCAGGATAACTTGTTTGTGTGTGTGTCTCATAGTCAATGCTGGTACACACATCTCGCAAGTCTAAGGAGACCATTGAACTCAAGTTCATCGACACAACCTCCAAGTTTGGTCACGGTTGCTTCCAGACCGCCCAGGAAAAGAGGGCCTTCCTGGTGAGTGTGGTGTGTGTGTATATGTGTGAGACTCTGTGTGTTTATGTGCATATGTACTGTTGTGAGCTGTCCAGTGGGGTCTGATATTCAATCCTCTATGTTGATAGAACATCCCTGTGCAAAATGTGTGTAGCTTTAACCCCTGACCTCTTTGTGACCTGCAGGGTCCCTTGAAGAAGGACCTGAAGAAGATACCAGAGCCAGTGTCGGAGGAGTCCTAGATAGATTGATTTCTACTACTGAAAACACGTACAAAACATTAAAACAGTCTTACAACAGCTAATGTGTATCTCTCTTTGCTTTGTGAGTGAAATAAGAAATAGTCCAATATCTTTTGTATGAATGTATTTCTGTATGAAAAGAATACATTTGCTTTTCTAGGTTTAAGTAATTTGCTCTATCTCACAACACACTGAATAAAAACACTTTAAACGGATACATTCTTTATTGTCTTAAGAATTAAGAGCAATTAAACTGTACAAAGGAATCCATGCAGACTGAAAGTCAATACTGGCAAGGTGAGGGGTGGCTGGGTAGGGGAGGGGAGGTGGTGGGGGGGGGGTAGAGAATAAGAAAAGAGAATGGAAGAAAAGGAAGTTAAAGATAACAAATGCAGAGGGGCAGTAGTCCTCCTGGGGACACCATTTCTTCTTGCATTCAAACATCTTTGAAAAATGTTGGTCTTATCGTCAGCATGAATGTGCCATTAGAACAGAGCAGTAAGCCCCTTGTACCAGACAGAGTCCTGCTACTCAAATCCACTACCAGAGAGGAAACCCGTTATGAACTAGAATACACAGTCAGAAGAGAAGCATCCCAGCTCCCAGTTCATTTAACTAGTGTCAGTTCCCTCCTCTGAAGCAGTAGGGGGTGCTATAACAACATGGCAAGCGACGTCCATCATGCCTCTCGTTCTCAGAGTTGAGCCATGCTACTCTGGCCTGTGTCTGCATGCTTTGCTACACAGTACATACACACTTCCTCAACCCTGTAACAGAGTCCCAACTAACTGTCCTGGCAACGTCGGGCCACATTTGCTGAAGAATCCACTATCAGTGAACCCATGCTGGACCCACGTTAGGGGAGGATATTGCAGTTCCATTCCCGGACATTGTGTGATGCTACTCTGAAACAAACTCCTGGGACTCGTCTGAAGAATGGTGCGAAGAGAGGGCAGGGGAGTGTTGGAATGGCGGGGGGTTGTCCAAGCCAGAGGTCATTAGGGGGAGGTAGAGGTCGTCCATGTTGGGCATCACAAACACTTTCTGGAGGCGGCAGTGAGACAACAGTTATGGTTGAGAGAGGGCAGGACAGAACGAGGCTGGCAAAGAAGTGAGTCTTAGCCTGGCTACCTCATGAATTTTGAGTTGTATTTCTGTAATTGGATGTATTGGCAGTGTAGGGGGACTGACCTGGAATTCACATGTGAGCTTTCTCTCAATCCATTCTGTGACGTGTGTGAAGGTGACCTCCCTCTCTCCCAGCATGGGGCGTACACGCAGGTCCAACCTGGGGGGCACGCGAAAACTGTACCTGGAAGAGACACAAACACACACAAACGAGAAAAACATAGCACATGTTTCAGTTTGACCCAGAGCACTGTATCCGCATTATTTGTACGTCGCTTTGGATAAAAATGTATGGTAAATGAATAAAATAAAATTTCCAATGTACTGTGTTGTGGGTGTGCTCCAAGTACCATATTCTGTCTGTAGGGGGCGGTGGTATGTTGACAGCCAAGGTTCCAGAGAGCTCCAGAACTTCTACAGTCAGCATCAGTGGCATGTTTGAAACTTCTGCAATCTTCTTTTTTATGTACTCATTCTCCGTGGCCTTCTGGAAATACTTGGACTTGGCAATCTTGTCCATGAACCTCAGGATCTTTCTACTGGTGCTACCCCCATGTCTAAGGGGCATCAAAGGGGCAACCTAGTGGCATGTTCCAGTGTTTTTTTTTCCTTTATTATGACAGTACGTTATATGTGTTAATAAAAGTTATTCAATTTGGACTGGTGTCCATTAAAGGTCTTAGTGAAGGTATAGAAAGATTTGTCTCAATTGTTTTATTGTAAGTTCATTCCAAAAGCCTTAAATTCATGTCAGGGATTCTTATTTGATCTTATGTTACCCATCAGCCAATGGTGGTGTGCCTTTTTCTCCCGGGGTTCCTTGAGGCTCCGATGGAGGTAGATCCTCCTCGTCAGATGACCCAGCACTGGAGGACTCCTCATCGCTATCAGCCAACACACACAGCCTGGGTTTGGAACTAGAACACACACACACACAAAGTGAGATCCAGAGAGACTCAGAGTACTGTGTGTGATCTGGAAGGAACAGGATGACTGTGTCTTACCCTACTTGGCGGGCCTCTGGGATTCTGTGGGCCTCTGCCCCGCTCTCCTTGCCCAACTTACACAGGTTCATCTTAGTCTCCAGGGTCATCTGCAGGCAGCCTGCATACACCACCTCCAACTCCAGCCACAGGCCTGGCAGAGGAGAGAGAAAAAGAGAAACAGGCATGTGAATCTACTATTCAATACATTAGTGTGTTATATCAACCTATAATATAACATCAATTTATATAATAATAACTAAAGGACGTAGCTATTGGGTTGTCTTTCCATGAGCCAGGGACCACTTCAGATGGTAATGAAATGTACTGTAATGTTTTTCTGTCGGGTTGAGTTAATCGTAAAAGGATGAGTAAGTCCTGTGGAGAAAAACGAAAGTGTGGCCTAGCCACAACCTGTGGGACTTGTGTATTTGGATAAGCTGCGTTTATCTCTGTGTGTATGAAGTAGAAGATTGATTTTGGGAGCACACACATACACTTGCGCTTCCTCCCACATGCACTCTCAAAGGCACACATGAAAACATACTACAGATACATAAGAATGCATCCAGTCACACACACACCCTGCCTCACCTCGGTGGTCCAGCGATGGCTTGGAAGTGCTGAGTACCTGGGGCATGCAGATGCCCATGTCCAAGTCAGCCAAGGTCAACTCATTCATGAAGTACGGCAACTAAAGTGGGACAAACAGCATAGGGAGGACAAAGCTCTGTTTATGATGTGTTCCAGAGTTTAAATTGAAGGTCATTGAAGTAACTCTTACAGTTGACATTTTGAGCTGGATATGCGTTGACTGCGTGTTTGGTAAAACTGTTGTGACTGTGTGTGAGACAGGGAAATGGGTGGAAGCAAGACCAAGAGAAAGTTGCAGTACGTGGCAGTACAGCAGGGAGGAACTGCCAAAACATTCCCTCCCTCTTTCCCTCCTTCCTCCCCTCCTCTTATCTCCTTTCTACCTCCCCATCTTTTTCTCCCTCCTTTTCCTCTCTCTCTCTCTCCCTTCCTCCACCGCCCTCTCTCGTCCTCTCTCATCTCTCTTCCCTACCTACTTTCTCTCCCTCCCCCCCATCTCTCTCGGTTCCTTCCTTCCTCTCTTCCCCCTCTACCTACATGTGAGTGGATCAGCATTATGACATTGACCTTGTGTTCAACAGTATAACTGCCACTGAATTTCTAAGCTTAAATTGTCATCTATGAGTTAAAAAGCCCATTAAACCAATCGCTCACCAATCCATCCATCCAGCCATTCATCCATCCATCCATCCACCAATCCTTCCATCCATCCATCCATCCATCCATCTACGTTTCCTATTCCTCTCCACAAGACGCACCCTGATCTTGCTGAGTTTTTTCTGGATCTTGTGGGCCACCTGGTCAGCCCAGTACTTTTCCCTGAGGAAGTCCCAAAAGATGCGGCCCACCAGGGAGTTGACCCAGGCAGTCTGGCCCTCTGCAGAGCTGCCCCCAGCAGAAGCCTCTTCACTGGGGATCTGAGGAGGATCAGGAGGAGAGGGGAGACATGACAGACCCTGAACATTCTGTGAAAGGTCTACCCAGGTCCACAAAACTGTCTACAGTAAGCGGCATGGGGCTGTGTAAATAAAAACAAAGTTTTCCTAAGATCGCCTAAGATGTGAGTAATTAGTGTACCTACTCTCCTATTAACATCACAGCATATTTAAAAGAACTTAAAGAAACAAATGTCTACATAATTCGAGGCATGAAACACATCTGATTGCATCAGCAGCTATACACCATGTAGCTGTCCTTGAGAACATAAGCTGAGAACACAGGCGGTCCAACCCAGTAGACATCAAAGACCAGATTAACAGTTATGTAGTTGGTGCACTTCCTACCCTGACTGTTGCACTATAAATACCCTCGCCAGGTGATATTTGATATTTTCCACGCCTTAAGATTTTGGCATTTGGTCCACTCAGCATGCTATGGATTGTTTGGCTGAGTAAGGCAGGCCTGTAGCTGTGTTGATTTAGTCAATTTACTCAATGTCGGTTTTGATGAAAAATGGTATGACAAGCACAGGTTAAATTGAAAAAAAAACACTGAGTTGCTGATTCACTGATTCACTGAAAAGAGCTGTGCCGGTGGAATCTGTAGAAATGTTGAGGTAATGCGTTGTAGGACATTTCTTGTTCCATCAGCTATCCACAGTCAAATCCTATAGAATTACTGAGGCTACATGACTCGTCAAAAACTGAGAAGTAAAATGATATCTAGATATTAGTGTCTACCAATAATTTAGCATTTAATTTAGCATTTAACAATAATAATCCCAGGCTCTTGAGGTATACATAAAATCAAGTCACAGATTTGTTTTATCTGTTAACTTACTCTCTTGAGGACTGTGGGGCTACCGTGGTCGCTGTGGCAGGGGCTGCGGGTTGGACTGCTGCTCTCTGAGCCAATGAGACTTGTCATGTAGGAGCTGTAGTCCAACAGGACCCTCTCTTTAATGCCCCCTGCCAGATCCCGTAGGCCCGTTGGAGGGACCAGGTCCTCAGTACTCCCAGAGATAGAGCCTTTACTGCTCATAGCTTATGGAGAGGGGGAAACAAAAAGAGGAATTGAGAGAGATGAGAAGGGGATAGAGGAAAGGAGTGTGGCACAGATTTTATGGCAACACTGGACATAATATTTTTTTCTTACCAGATTTGGAGCCCTCTATACTCTGGCAACTTTTGAATTCAGGCCTGGAGGCAGATAGGAAGTGCTGGAACCACTCCTCTTTCTCTCTTCCTGTACGGCCAAACAGGTAAAGGGTGACGGGCAAGTCAGAGAGTGTGTCTGGTAACGTCTGTTTGTCCGTCCTCTCCTCCTCCTCCTGTCCCTCTATCAGGCTCACTTCCTCCACCTCTCCATCTGCCAGTATGATGCAGATGGGATATTTCTTGTTCCAAACTCTTTTTCGCGCAAGGACAGGGGGCAGTAGAGAGACCTGATAAGAAAAAGATGATGATAAGAAATATATTTATTGACAGATTTTTAATTTCATTTAAACAAATTGTATTGTTTTTTTTTTCATTGTGTCTACTTCCCTTTCTACAGGTACCTGTCATCCTGGTTTCAAAGGATGACAGGGAAAGCTGCATTTTCAGTGTTATACGTATTTTTAGCACATCTATTTTCTAACAAAGTCATGACACAATGTGAATAGTGAAGGTCCAGAGTTCAGGTGACTTTGTCTTTATCTCATGCTCTCTCTTTTGTCTCTCTCTTTTTCCATCAAGGGGGCATGTTCACCTGACCCTTGGCAGAAATGTTTGTGTGTGTGGATGGGAGGGCAGGAAAACCTATGAGTGTGTAGGTGTGTGCACACACTGTCTGAATGTGTGTGATTTTCTGTGTGTGTCTGCATCAGTGTTTGCCTGCGCTGACCTTGCAGTCCGCCAGCTGGTAGGTGCGTGAGCGTACAAACACGGCCTCGTGGGAGTGCTCTTCAAAGGTTGCCTGCCGGGGTATGTTGGTGCGTGGGTACGCTAGGTGCAGCCGGCTGCCGTCCAGGGTGGCATACACCGAGTGGGTGAGTGATGGGTGGTAGGTCTCTGGGTCATAGGCATGTATCTCGTTCATCCAGCCCTAAACACACACAGTACATCATCAGGCTAGAGTTATGGTTTCAGGGTTTAAAGCAAGCCAAACACGGATGTTTGTTGTCCACGGCATTAGAAAACAAAGGAACACGTCCCAGAAACCCAAACTGTGATGAAGCATCCCAGAATAATTTCAGGTCAACGCTACTGAAGCGTGATAGGAAATCCTCCGTGCTCTCCACGAGAGACAGCAGAATACATCTGCCTCATGTAACTTCAGGACACTGGCTCCAGCGCTGCAGGACGTCAGATAGAGTAGGTATGTGTTTGTTTGTATGTTGCTCCACTGATGAGCTCACCTTGAGTGAACTCTCTCGCACTGTTGGCTGAGGGAGTCTTGGAGAGCTTTTGGGATCTGCTTAGCTAAGACTTTACTTGGACAGTGCCCTGGAGATTATCTGTAGATTCAATGAAGGAATTATTAGGAAACTGCATCTATGCTGATATGCCATCGATGGTTATGGTCAAACTGAGAGTTACTCATTAGTCATTCAACATTTGATAGTTTACTGAGCATCCATTCAGCATCTCTCGACTATCTAAATAAATGTCACTCATTTTCAGAATGAGTCAAATACATTTTCTTTGTAAATGTATTTTGTTTAGTGACCTGTTGTAAAGTATATTCAAATGAATCATTTAACAATATCATACACACCACTGATCTGATTAACGTGTCAATAAGATTCAACTTAATTGTTCATGCAGCTTTATGCCAGCTCCCCATTTCTCTCACGTTCACTGGTTCTTTATCCAGTGTATCACATGGAGCCAAATCAGCATTACTGTAGGTAAATAAGCCTGAAGCTATCTACATCAGATCTTTCCCCCTCTCTGTGATGTATTTCGGGAGATAGAACTCTAGGTTAGGGCTTAAGTGGCCATCCTTTTGCATTCATCTGCCTCACTGGAATCATCTGTTCACCTACTAGGCCAGGGAGCAACACAAATATTATAGATTTGAACCCAACTGATTCAGCTCTTGGGATATGTGAGTCAAATGCTGATGCTAACCAAAGTGAATATCAGATATCATTGTGAGGAACCTTGTATTTTTTTTCTTTTTCTACAAGTTAGAGTTTGTATCTCAGCGAGTGAGAGATACAGAGAGAGGACAGAAAGAAAAAGTTAGACACACGGGATGAAGGAATCACTGAGAAGGATGGAAAAAAGCAAAGGATAGAGAGAGTCTCTTTAAGCCCCTCAGTCTTAACAAATCAGCACCTGGCCTGATTCATTCTTGGCTAGACTGAAACAAAGGCTTCCTTCCAGCACACTGTAGTTGTTATGTAGCTCGGGACAAGACTTGTCCTTGCCATTGCCTCTTACTCGCATTCATACACCAAGATCAACATTCATGAATAATTTGCTTTGCTTGTAATTTTTTGTTGTTAAATTCAGCTTGTACCAAAGCATTATGAATTGTATGTGTGTGTGTTGAGTGTGCGTCCTGATTGCAAACCTATGTAATCTATCCTAGAATTTGTGCCTGAGCTAATGTGTTTGTATCTGTGTGCCCACTACCGTACTCACCTCCAGGACCTCAGTGTCCCTCTTTGCCCCAGATAGGGGGATGGAGGGCAGGTTGTGATGTTCACGAGCTCCTGCCTCTGCCTGGCTCCTGGGGGACCACGCTGACTGTCGAGGGGTCAGCACCAGCACTACCAGGAGCCCCAGCATAAAGCCACAGGCCAGCCCAAGAGACAGTCCTGTGATGTAGGACGGCAAGGGGAGCACAAAGAAGCCGTAAGCCAGCAGACCCACCAGGAAGAGCCATCCACGGGGCACAGAAGCCCCAGGAACCCTGACCGGATGGGAACTCCCATGGACGTCGGCCTCCTCGGATCCCCCCTGAACCTCCACCACCTCAATCACATCCCCATAGGTGCAGATCTCAAAGTGGCTGTCCCTGCTCGGTGTGCGTGTGTGTCCTCGGTGGGGGTTTTCTGGGGAAAGAGCCGCTGTTTTGGGTGTCCTCAGGGGTGTTTCACACACGCTCCTCACCTCCTTCTCTGTCTTCTTCCGGCACCTGGGACCTTGAGTGTGTAGACTACCGTCCTCACTGTTCAAGGGAGTCCCACTCCCACCTCCTGCACAGGCCAGGGGGCTAGGTGAGTCCCCTGCCCCAGCACACCTTCTCTGTTTGGGACTCCCTGAGCTCTCCTCCCCCATGATTTTATTCAGCATGCTGAGGGGGTCCTGCATGGCCTCTGAGAATTTCCTACGTGTGTCCTCAAACTCAGCAATCAGGGAGCTCCCCCGGGGCTCTGTCGGTGAGAGGTCAGTCCAGGCATCCTCCTTACTCGCTGCCCCTGCTCCAGAAGTGGCCTCCGGAAGCTTGGGCTGAGTTAGCTGTTTCCAGGGGTGCATATGGAGCTTGGAGTCTGACTTGGAGAGGTTGACCTCTGGCTCGCCATGGCGGGAGATCTCGGTCGAGAGGGATTTGACCAAGCTGAGGAGAGGTTTGGGTCTGATGGAGCCGGTCTCTTTGGAATCCAGTTCAGTTGACGAGGATTTCACCAAGCTAGTGCTAGAGAAGGGCCTGGCTGAGCATGCTGACAGGTCTGCCAGAGAGCCTGGGGAAGAGGGGGAAAGGGGAACATGGAAGGTCTTGGAGTGGCGCCGCTGGCCCAGGTCCAGACCCAACTCAAATCCCAGGCTTGGATCTGGCCTAGACCCAGCTTTGTCTTTGGAGAAGGCCACCATTGGGCCCTCGTCCTGTCGGTTAAGGCTAAAAATGAGTTCGCTCTCCTCCATCTTGTCACATTAAGTGCCTCCCTGTTCAGGCTAAGGACACATATCCACCAACAGATGGCCACAGGTCATAGTCATTCGGCAAGGTTTACAGCCTGAACCCTAAGGGAAAAGGCAGAGAAACAAACAAATGTTCATATACATTCTCTTTCATCAATATACAGACAATAGTAATATCACCCTTATTGACGCTGATAGTTTAGCTGCTGATCTTCATTCCAACTGGAATTTTCACAGAATAGACCGATAACAGTGAGAAGCCTTCAGGATACAGACACTGCTGGGGCAGCTCTCCAGCTCTGCCCTGCAGGACTGTCCATCCTACCCTGCTGACAAACACACTCCGCCCACACAGCATCCAGTCATCGCTAGCCTGTCAACACAGTGGCTGTTTACAGCCAGTTTACAGCCTCAGTCTGCTCTCCTCGGCTCTCCTTCTCCTATTTCTCTTCTCCTTTCACCTTACATCACAGAACTTCCTCTCATTTCCCCCTATTTTTTCCCTTTATTCCCACTACCTCCCTCTTACCTGATTTCTTTTTCTCCTCACATCTTTCACTAACTCTTATACTCCCCCACGGCCACGTCTTTCCATGTTCTCTCACTAAAACCGGGGAGTCAGGTGGCTGAGTGGGTAGGGAATCGGGCTAGTAATCTGAAGGTTGCCAGTTTGATTCCCGGCCGTGCCAAAATGACGTTGTGTCCATGGGCAAGGCACTTCACCCTACTTGCCTTGGGGGAATGACCCTGTACTTACTGTAAGTCGCTCTAGATAAGAGCGTCTGCTAAATGATAAATGTAAATGTAGGTCTGGGTGATAACATGAATAGACCCGAGGTGGTAGACCGGAGCTGGGTGGGCCTTTTTCACCTCTGAAATAAGTAGGCCAGTACTCAAGATTTTAATCCTGTAGTCAATCCCAATCAGACACCCCTAATCTCAAATTAGCAGACAAGATTACAGGGTTAAAGAGGAGCTGATGGTAGAGCTTCAGGTAACTGTATAAAAGAAAGCTCTGGAACCTTCTGTGGCTTCAATAAATGCCTAGGAGAGGTGCCGTAAAAGTCATTGGAAAAAGTACATTGTATTATTGCTATGAGAACATTAATCATAATCCTGCTGGTCGTACATCTTTCATGTTGAGTGACAAAGTGTAAACAGCAAGGATAAAAAGTTCAGGTGACCTTGTGTCTTTATCTTGTTCTGTTACTCTTTTTCTCTCTTCATCTACGAGACAATGTTCTGGACATTCTGCTGAACGAGACAGAGAGCGTTTACCTTCTTTGTGGAAAAATGAAAAGCTCTTCCTTTGTGGAGATTCTAAGAAAATGTTTCATAGGATTTTAAGACATACATACACCCGTAAATTGTTTTTCAGTGGGGGTGTTGAACATTAGCAGAGGTTTGATGTTTCTTCTGTTAGGAGACTGGACATCCAGCAGATAATATGAAATGAGAATCTCGAAATGAGAACTCAGTTGCATATAGGCACATACCCAAATACACATACAGTATGCCTTTATGCTTGTACACACACATGAATGCAAACACAACACACACACCCTCATATTTCCATATACAATATGAAGGTTTTTATAAAGCATCATTAACTTGACTTGTGACACTGGCACAAAACAGAAGAACAAATAGACAGAAAGAGGGCAAGTATCTCCAACGTCACATTTCTCTTGCTATCTATATCTCCCTCTCACACACACACCAAATACTTTGCATACCCAAATCACAGGTAGAACAAAAACATGGTATTGGCTGTGTTTCTGTGTTTCTCAGTTAAAGGCCCAGTGATGAAGCCTCCTTCCTCCAGAGCCTAAAACCCTTCCATTAGACATAAGCACTGTGCAAATGGCTTGTCCTTTGGGGAAGTGAGCCTTGCTGCGTCCATCCAGAGTCTAACAAATCATTGCCAATTCTGTATCAAGCAACAGAAACATGGTAGACATCCTCATGACTAGACACTACCTGACAAAAAGTGGATTCCCTTTAATCTCCATATTTTCAAAAGGCTTTATGACAGTGCATGTAGAGGCTTAAAACTGGGGCCACCCAGTTTTCATTGGGTTACACAGTTAAAACACATTCACACACAGACATATAGACACACACAAATCGGTAGCAAAATGCACACATTCACACACATGTAAACACACTGTCACAAGTAGTGACAGTTGATTGAATGACCTGTGGTGAGACAGTTCAGCCTCCCTCAACTGACAAATTATTATCAGACAAAGCTGTGCTGGGCTCACATAATCCACTAAAAGCGACAAATCATTTATATATATTCTTATGCAGGTCCTGTCTGGAGCTATGCCACTCTTTATCATTGGGACATTGAAAGTCCTGATATACACTCAGACACACAAAGTACAGTAAATCATGGGCATAACAAGGGGGGCTAGGCCCCCTCATTTACATGTCCATCCCCCCCAGATTTTTGATTGCTTAAAATAAAAAATGTAGGCGTTGTTGAGATGTATACTGTATATATGTTTTTTTTTTATGCCCCCTCATTTTAAGATGGGACATCCCCCAAAATAAAATTCTGACTATGCCCTGGTAGAGCCTACTACCAGTCTGCCAGCTTGCTATAGCTAACATATTAGCAAGCCAGAAGTGAGATCTCAGCCTCACCCCCTGCCTCCTGCTTCTGCCTAATCTATTAGCCATGTCCCTACATTAGCCTGATCAATTTCTACTTCACAGTTCAACTGAGATCAGTCCTCCGTGCTGACCTGGCTGGAGAAACGTCTCAGTCAGCAGAGGCTTGGCTGGGTTTCAGGCCTTCTCCACTGTTTTTACAGAAGAGAGACAGGTAGCTGGGGAGTGTGACAGTTACTGATGCTCTAGATGGCTGCAACTCCAACTCCTGACTCCAACTGAATTTGGGGTATGATTATCATTTTTGTATGTTTGTTTTGTATGTTTGTGTGGGTTGTGATGAACGGTGTGTGAAGGTGTCTTTGAATCCTCACTTCTAAGATGGACTTGTCAAGCATGTTGGGTATATGAAAACAAATCTCTCATGTTGCAGCAGGAAGTACGTAAGAGGACAGTCATGTTGACAAAATCTTCAAGGTGCAGAGGCTGCTTGCTTTGTTTGAAACAATGGTATTAAGGCCAATTAGGCCAATTAGATTTAATCTTCTAAGAACCAACCAACCATTTAAAAAAAAACTGCAAACCTAACAACCTTTTCCAATTCTGAGAAACAAATTATGATGAAAAACAAATTCTAATCTTGATTCAGTTTTTATTTTGACCAAAATAATGCAAGTCTCAGGATGTAAACCACAGTAATGCTCTTAGTGACGGCAGTCCTAAATTGGGTAGCCAGGGAGAAGCAACACAAGAGGTTCAGCAGTGGATTCCAGGTGAAGATGAAAAGACGAGGACTGACTTTAATGGTCTTAGTGAGACCAGAGAAGTCTAAAGCAGGTCATAAGTGGTAAATCTCAACACCCCTGAAAGAGCAACACATCCTGCCAATGCCCAATGATGACTTGCCTGACTCAAGTCGTTTGCATGTGAGTTTGCTGTAGCATGTCCTTGTAGGATTATTTGGATATGTTCGGACATATTCTGATGGTGGTGACAGACGCAGAAATGCAGTGATTGGTTAAATTCAGAATATCCACTTTGTAACACTCCACATTTTATGGATGGTAATTTCTTGCACTTTGCTGTCTCAAAGTATACTGCTTGACCTGCATGACACCCACACACACTCGGATACCTGTGCTTCCTGTTCTCTCTCCACTGTCCAAGTATGACCCACACTTTGGCTAAGTGTAACACACGGTCAGTGCCAGTCCTAGCACATTTGGTGCCTAGCCCCCCCCCCTCACGGGGGCGCCAACCACAACACGGACATATGACATGCCGCGGATGGCACCCTCTGCTGGTAGTGTGTTTGAAACTGAAGGATAGTGGGAGGGTTAATTTAAGTGGATGCACTTGGGAAATTGCCGCCCCCCTCCTCATGCCGCCCTAGGCGGCTGCCTATGTCGCCTATAGGAAGGACCGGCACTGCACACAGTATTTCTATAGCCGCTGAGATCAGAGGGTTGTGGATTAACCGGGCGATGACTAATTGACAGACCTTCTCTATATCAGACAAATAATCTGATGGGATTATCACCAGTTATCATGGATCTATGTGCAAGCCAGAGAACGTTTGAGTTTAAAGTTCAAAGTAAAGTGGTTTTTCCACTTTATGTGTTTTGATTGAAATGTGTATTGTTTGGATTGAAATAATTGTTTTTCCAAATTCTCTAGACATGATTGTTTATATTTCCAGTTCTGGTTTGAATTTAGAAATAAAAATCGATATTCACAGTTAAGTAGTTGTGTTCTTATCACTAGATAATCTAGTGTGACAATTTACCCGCCGATGGGGCAAATTGTCACAAGTGCACATTCTCTATTCAACAGTCTACAACTCCGTAATGAGATAAGATATGAAAATGTTATGAATACAACATATGTGCCCAAGACTTCCTTCTTTCATTTGGTATTGGTATTATACCATTGTGATGTATGGTGCTCAGTAAATGTTAGACAGTGTGAAAAGTGTGACAACATACCCCGTTCTCCCCTGCAGCCATGCTCTCCAATGTTTTGGCTATTTATTCTGCACCACAGCCATTTAGTTAGTATTTGATGTTTCCAAACCTGTGCTAAGAGAGACAATGGGCCTGCATGGCCTCTACAATTTCAAAAGGATTCATTTCCATGCTGAAATCCTGTGAAAGACTTCCTCTTAGTTATTTCAAGAATGTCAGGCTACAGTAGTAAACTCACCTTGAATTGTATGAGTTGGTCTAAGGAAGAACAACATGTAATTCTTCTATTTGATTGACAGGTCTGTCAAAAGAAGTCCAATCGCAGCCGTCGAGCTCGGAAGTCTGTTGCGGCGACAGTAATGCACTGCGGAAAGCGCTGTACTCTGAATGAATGTTGCACAGCGATCCACCACATAGCCTACCAAGAGCTGGTCTACAGAAATCGTAATTTAACTTTTCTTGGGTTGAATCCGTGAGCGGTTTATCGTGTTTTACTAAACGACATGCAGGCTACATCATATTTAGTAGCATCTGGTCTCCCATTCATAGACTTTCGGGGATAAAAACGAATCCTCTTCATCACACCACTCTGCGTAGACACCGAAGACATGTGAAGCCGTACTAGCCTGCTCTGCTTCCCCTTCAAGAAGTGCCAAACGACTGCTGAATAATCTGATTATTAGAGTCCTGGCTGCAGAGCGAAACTCTAATCCAGATTAACCGAGTTGACAGTACCACGTCTGTTGTTGATGCGCCAATTCAAAACACAGGGAAGGTAGTTAAATCTTTCGCATATTTGCCCTTGCCTTAAAACGGCTATTTCTTGTCAAACTATCACCTTTTATCAGACACGTCAGGTTGTACACTACTCTAAGCAGCACTATTGCCACTGCAGTGAAGTCCTGTACGCATAGTTATGCAATAGATAGGCTACTCATGATAGAATTACATAAAAACATTTAACTAAGCTGCAATGCAGTTTATGATCCAGGCCTATAGTATTCATATAACAACAATATACATGTCAAATATATTGTAGTTATACGATCCTGGAGAGGTATAAATACCGCAAAGTGATAATAACGATAATAATAACATGTAGGCCTATGGATCTGTCAATCCCTCCCTATGAATAGTTGAACCCTTGTTCGAATGCCTCTTGATGGAGCTTGAAACCTATCAGGAGTCTGACTGGAAATGGCCAACCTTCCTGGTCGCCACAGAGGGGGTCCAAGAGGGCAGTCCAAACAACGGCACAAACACATTAAACTGACCTTCAGATGATAGGTTCCATTAGCTTGAATCAAACAGGATATACAGTTGCCACTTTGTTCTGGTTCAGGTTTGTATGTTGAATGACGTTGAATGTAAATTAGTATTTCATAATAACTTTACCTTTCTGTGGACTTTCTATTCAGTACCAATACATCTATTCCTCAGACATATGTTTCCGATGGCCAGGCAACCATTGATAAGGGGAGGGGGGTGGGGTTACGGCTGTTATTTTGGCTGTAACAGAAATATGCATTTGGTCACCGTTGGTTGCATGTTATTCTTGGCAGGAAAATATAGTAGTTTACCTTTTGTTTGTTATCAAAAGACTGAGCACGTAACCTCATGTTTTCAGGATATGTTCCCTGCTCAAGGGAAACAATGAAAGGCAACAAATAATTTTGCCTTTAAAAAGTTAGTGTCTGAAAATCCCTGTGTCAGTTTACACATCAAAAACATGTCCAAAATATCCATCCCGTAGTGCTCAGGGGCAGCAATTATATTTGTAGCTATTTATCATTGCAGATACATCTGTGAGGATGCACAGTTGTAAGGCACAGTTGTTAGGCTCTCTTAGTCAGTGGTGTATGATAAATATTGCATCATTACAGTTAGGCCTGTGGCCATAATTAACCTAAATTTGACTAAACAACAGTTTTAGAAATGTGCTATCTCATTCTCACCATTATTCTATAAATATAACTTATTTTAGAGTTCTTTCCCCTGGAACAGATTTCATGTTCCAACTGAGGGGGGCTGGCGCTGTCTTAGTGTCTAGGGCTGCATCAAGTACCCTTTTTTTGCTCTGCTAAATTGCTGCACTAGTCCAGACTTGACCGGTGGGGATTTCATTCTAATATGACTGTAACTGTTAGCTGCTCCTGGCATTCTCTAATCCCTGCTCTCTTTCCTCTATCCCCTCTACACATCCCCTGTGGTGTGGGGGGTTTGAGCTGTCAGCACCTGCCTGGTCGTCGGTTTGCCAACACTGGACCTGGTTGCCAACCGGAAACCAGTCTCCATGACGGGCAACAGCGAGTTTCCCGGTCCCTTCCTACATCTACCAAGTTGAACAATGGATTTTGATGTTTCAAAACCCATTAACACTTCCCTGCTGTATGACTATGTTAAGCCTGTGTTCTGCTGCTCTCTTTCACCAACCGTCTCTGGAGGAGGGGATCCCTCACTGAATTGCTCCTCCCAATGTTTTTCTCCTGCAGTGAATTTTTCTGGGAGTTATGATGAATCCTTAGTATATACATGGTAAGATTGTGGGTAGGCCATTTCAAGAAATTCCAGAACTCCATTTAACCTTGAAGATTTATTAAAACCTGCATAGCTCTTTAACAATGACCATTTTAAGATTATGTTAGGAATATATGAAGAGATGAAACTATAAATAAATAAAATACTGTTCTTGAGAATATCTCTCTTTGTAATTAGTAAAATACATTTATTGTCATGTGCACAGTAGGCTACTACACAGGGTCATTCGGGAAAGTGAAAATCTTCTACAATGCGGCATAAGGGGGGGGGGGGGGGGGGGGGTGAGTGGATGGCTTTAGGCTTTTATGATTTTCCAAAGAATAGAACCCTGTTTCATTCTACACTTCACTCTTAGTATTTTGTGTAAATCTTTGTAGTAAATGAGCAGCAACAAATGTATGTTGTATGTTTTTTAATACATTTTTAATTTAATCTCTTCATAATAATAAGGGAGGTCAGATGGCTGAGTGGTTAGGGAATCAGGCTATAAATCAGAAGGTTACTGGTTCGATTCCCGGCCGTCAAAAATAACGTTGTGTCCTTGGGCAAGGCACTTCACCCTACTTGCCTCGGGGAATGTCCCTGAACTTACTGTAAGTCGCTCTGGATAAGAGCGTCTGCTAAATGACTAAATGTAAAAGTAAATAAGTATGCATACTTATTTAAAATATACAGAAATATCTCTAGCTTGGTCTAGTTATATAGGTCTATGAGAGAAATGTTACCCTTTCTAGTTTCTGGTACTATGGAAATATTACCACCTTGTGGTATAATGTAGGAACACAAGTGGTGACCAAACTTGGACAATTGTTATGTGATGGCTAGAATCTTGGCTGCGCGTTCCGCGAAAAAGTAGTGCTATCTGAAGTTCAGTGGCTGCCAACTGAAGGCTAGGTACAGTAGAGTGAAGGGATGTCGTTTTGTTCTTTTTTCGGTGGAGAGGTCTTTAAAGACCACTTTAAACCAGGTCAGTGCCTAAAAACTACTTATGCTAGGCTAGTAGCTCTCACTAGCGTTGCAATGTTGTAATAGCTGTCTCTTCCCGTACTAGTGTTGGAAGTGAAGTAACGTAATAGCTAGCAGATTATTTGGGGCAAGACATCGACATGTCCAATATCGATCATATGTTAATATATATACAACTGTCAGAAAGTTTCGATAAGAGGGTGTGCTAAACTATGCTAAATCTAATAAAATGTTGTACTGTACTCTTGCACAACAATAATTATTAGCTAGCTAGAGCTACTAGTAGCTCCTGTACTGTACAACAGTGCTAGTAGCCTACTAAGACCTAGACTAGATATTATCATTAATTACGCAACTGTTACAAAAACTTGGACTTAGACAAAAAAACCTGCGCATATAATTATCAATACAATGAAATATACGTAATAATGGAAAGTAATACATTGCAGTTATATCCATAGATATATATAAAGACTAGATGTCTTACGGCGGAGTCTAGAACGTCCGCACATGGCGGCCATCTTGCCACAGTCAACTCGCTCACCCATAACATTGTGTTGATGCTACATGTACTTTTTAAATGACCATAACTTGCTAAATTTTCAACCGATTTTTAAACGGTTTGGTTTGTTTATCAACGTCAGAGATGTCGTTATGCCACTGCATACTTATGAATAATTATGTTTTTATTTTTTATTTATAGAATAGAAGTATGCAGTGGCATAACGACATCTCTGACGTTGATAACAAACCAAACCGTAAAATGTAATGTAAATGTAATGTAAATGTAATGTAATGTAAATGTACATGTAGCATCAACACAATGTTATGGTTGAGCGAGTTGACTGTAGCAAGATGGCCGCCATGTGCGGACGTTCGACTCCGTTGTCCGGCAACGCGGACAAGACATCTACCCTTTATATATCTATGGTTATATCAGTCAATAAATGAGTAGCCTACCAATGACAAGTCATCGGAATACCATGGATTAATGTGTGTGTAATATGCTGCTTCGTGCTCTCTGACCTCTCTTCGACCCTATCGCCTCTACCCAGGTGTGTATGTGTGTGCCAAGTGTGGCTACCAGCTCTTTTCCAGCATGTCTAAGTACGAACACTCGTCCCCTTGGCCAGCATTCACAGAAACTGTTCATGATGACAGTGTGTCTAAGCATGAGGAGAGACCGGGGGCATACAAGGTAGGCTCATGCGGATGATACACTCAGACTGGCTCGTCCATCAGGGTATAGTTAGTAGCCTATACCATGGATTATTTATGATGCTTTTCTTAAATGAAATGCATTACGCAGAATTGTGTGCGTAATAAGTTTTTCTTGCATTTTTGAAACGCATGTTTCAGGTACGTTGTGGGAAGTGTGGTAACGGACTAGGCCATGAGTTTGTAAACGATGGACCAGCCAAAGGACTCTCTCGCTTTTGAATATTCAGCAGCTCCCTGACGTTCATCCCTAAAGGTGCGTTGTAATGGAATTATATTTGAAGATCAGTTTTCAACAGTGCTATATAAAAATACCTCTCTCTCTCTCTCTCTCTCTCTCTTTCCCCTCAGATAAGGTGGATGGACAGTAAGGGGAGCAGATGTGTTAGGTGCATGTAGAAATTTAGAAGTGTTTGGAGAGTGTCTGGACAGGTAAATGTGGGGACAAAGGATGAAGTGTCCTGGTCTAAAGCCCAGACTGGGACCACCAGGACACCGATGGACAGTGACCTCACTAGAAAGCAAATACAGTGGAAGACTCAGTAATATCAAATATATACAATGACATATTTATGCACATTAACCCCTTTGATACGCACAAAGTTCTGACTAGGTCTCAATATGCTTGATATGCAATCATGGTTTCATCTTCTAGCTTGACCTCTCAGTCAAAAGGGGATCATTACTGCTGTTTTGTGTCACAAATGTCAGAATGAATACAATTGAACTTCTATTGAAAAACAGAAATGATAAAATAGCTTTATCAACCACCGCAGCACCAATCATATGAATCATAATTATAAATTCATATTTTCTTTTGGTCTTATAATAAAGAATATGCAGAAGAATGTACATTTTTGTTTGAAAAAAAAAATCTGACTCACTTTGTTTCTCTGAATCTGTCACTTATATCAAATGGTCATATAAAAAAAGTAATTATATCTCACTGACCCTTGCATCTGAACTTTTCCCTTTTCCATGCGGCTTAACATTTTAGTCATAAAACACACTGTACTGCCACCTTGTGGCACGCTGAGTACTGTTGCGAAACCACAACATTTGTAATTTGATCCAACCATAACAGTTCCATTTTTAGACGGACAGGCTTCTAACAGGGAAGGAAGTGCTGACACTCACAAGATTGAACCTTTTCTGATATAGCTCATATTTATAATATATCTCTTCAACAATGGAGGAAATGTCCTACTGTTCTTTCTCCGGAGGAGAGATTTACAAAGATCACTTTCAGCCTGGTGAGTTGTATGATAGAATGACTTGCATCTAAACAGCGCACTATATTACACAAAATGCTAGATCCTGTATGTATACTGAGCAATGTAGCGACTGCTTTAATGCTTGCTTCTCCTCTCAGGTATATATGTGTGTTCAGATTGTGGATACGAGCTGTTCTCAAGTGTGTCCAAGTTTGATCACTCCTCTCCCTGGCCAGCTTTCTCTGAAACCATTCATGAAGACAGTGTGGCCAGATATCCAGAGGCTTGGGGGCCTATAAAGGTGCTTTCTGACTTACCTTGGGCATGTGCAACCCTACGTAGCTGTCAACACTTGAACTACAGCTAGATGAAGTGTCACAGTAACTGGTGATGATGTTTGGTAGTAAACGTTTGTAGAGGCATGTCACCTGGATGTTGTTTTTTTAGGTTTGCTGTGGGAAATGTGGGAATGGACTAGGTCATGAGTTCCTTCATGATGGACCAAAGGAGGGACTATCACGCTTTTGAATTTTCAGCAGCTCACTGACGTTCGTCCCTAAGGGTATGAATGTACTCATCAGACAGAAGTCAAATGTTGTAGGTATGCCTTTGAGTACAAGAAAGGAATAAAGTATTTTTATGGTTTTACCCCCCCACCTCTCTACCCCCCCCCCCCCCACCTCTCTTTCTCTGTCTCTCTCAGATAAGGTGGATGGACAGTAAGGGGAGCAGGTGTGTTAGGTGCAGGCAGAAATGTAGAAGTGTGTGGAGAGTGTCTACATGTGGGGACAAAGGATGAAGTGTCCTGGTCTAAAGACCAGACTGGGACCACCAGGACACCGATGGACAGTGACCTCACTAGACAGCAAATACATTGGAGGACATTTTTATGCACATTAACCACTTTGATACAAACAAAGTTCTGACTAGGCCTCACTATGCTTGATATACAATCATGGTTTCATCGTCTAGCTTGACTTCTCAGTCAAAAGGGGATCATTACTGCTGTTTGTGTCACAAAAGGACTTTATGCGTAACTTTCTACGTGAGTGTTTGTTAATGTGCCATTACAGGACTCTTTGTTGGACAAAGTTTAGTTTTAATCTCTTACATACTAGACACAATAAAATGATTGTTTAATTGACTGTCCATATCACTTACAAATTCCTTCCGATGCCATACATGTATTGGTTCTGAACAGAAAGTTCATTAATTTTGTTTATGAAAGACGGACCTAAACTTCAGTTTGGATGAAGGTACACTAGATGGAGCTAGATTAGAAAAGACAGTGGCTGCTCCATCATGGAATTTAGAAAAAAGTCTAAAATAGGATTTATTACAAAGCACACAGGTTCAACTAAATTAATGACCGTTTTCTTTAAGACAAGCTTTACAAGCTCAGAATGTGATGGGCGATTAAGGCGTCTCTGGCAATAAAAGATGTAATATGCATGCTTATTTGTTAGTAGGCCTACATCATAACCACACTATTTAGGGTGGAGAGCAAAACAATGTATCAGTGTGTCTTTAACACCACTTCTACTCACAGCCACAGTGAAATCCCAAACAGTGGGGTTCAAGGGCCCCACTGGTGCTTAAGTCTGTCTGAAGAGCAGGTGCGTCTCCGCTCCTTTCAAAGGGTGGGGGATCAGAGGTATGGAGTTCAAAGGTACATTGTCAAGTGTGGGATTATGGCAGGGAATGCAACTGCAAGTTTTCTCATAGTTCTGAACTGTGGTTTTAGTACATAGTTTTATTTAAAAAATCTGTGCTCTCTGGCCCTTTCAAATCCTCCATGTATTTCACAGCCACAGCCACACAATACATCACAGAGAATCGAGCCAGGTATCTTAGTAACAAAAAATGCATACTTTTCATAATGAGTATGAGCCTAGGGGCAATCAGCATTTCTAAACACACTGGATTAAGTCTACAAATCCAAAAAATGAAATGGGCAGTGACTTAAAGCATGTCTAATCTCTTAGGATAGTTAATTGATGAGACATGTTTTCCTTCCTCTGCTTGAAGCCTGGAGACCCACGTTGTTGACCTTACCTCCTGCCTTATTAATTGGCAGAGTAATCCTTTCCTTATGTCTCCTCCTGTTACTGGAGTAGACTGCTCACATGCCTGTGTACTGCCTTCTCTCTGTACACCTGCATGTACCATACGCTGCAGACAGACACAGCTGGCATCAGGGAGATGAAAGGTAAGGTGAGGAGAACGCAAGGGGGACAAGGTAAAAGACACAGATAAAAACTGAGATACAGTTTTTATCAAAGACAGAGAAACATGATCTAATCTGTTGGCGACACACAACCCTGTGTAATGGAATGGTACCTGTTTAAAATGGCCAGGACCATGGCACTGCTAATCAGCTGCATGCCCAGAGGAAGTGAGCAGGAAGTATAGAAACCGTAACCCCTCTCCAATAACTGAGACAAACTTAACTGTCAACCTTTGTTCTCTTCCCTTGACCTCCAAGGGCCTATCTAATAACAATGAGAGGAACCCCTATTTAATTAGAATACTACTGCTAGCTAGTTCAAACACTACACCATGAACACATGTCCATGCCATTGACTCATTTCAAGTCACATCTTGCTTTAATGAGACTGGTCACTTGCCTGTGGAGGCCTTTGCGTAAACATCTTCTTAAACTTGGAGGCACAAAACACTATCTGTGTATTCGGAAGCACACACACACACACCCACCCACACACACACACACACACACACACACACACACACACACACACACACACACACACACACACACACACACACACACACACACACACACACACACACACACACACACACACTCACACACACACAGGTATACCCCTCAGCCTGTTGCCTCATTTAGGCAGAATGTACTTATTTGAAGAAATCCATCATCTAATGCTCCACAGAAGCACTAATTGTGTATTAAATCCCGATCACGCACCGTGTGTGCAATCATTTAAACAGGAAACAAAGCTTCCCTATCTGTGCTAAAAGAATAATAAACAAGGCTGATTTAATCAGGGAGTATCATGTATAATGCAATGTGCATGCTACTGCTCACCACCTGACACACGGTGCAGCAGTGTAGAAGGGGGCTACAGGAGAGTCTTTCTGTGGCAGGACTGCCAGCCATATGTTTCAGTGGGCGCAATCATGTACAGTATGCTTCCCCTTGGCCAGACCAAACATCTGTCTCCGACTTAGTGATGAAGAACAGTGTAAACATGGTTGCATACATGCCACGAGAATAGGACTTCATCTCTGGATCAAAGGAACGTTCCGGAACTGTTGTAACTCCTGCTTGGCCATTGTTCTAGTTCTGTTCTTTGCACGTTTGTGTGGATACTGGCTAGGTATGAGTTACTGTTGTGAAGAGTGCGATCCAAGTTCCTGAATGTAAAGATCCCAGTTATGAGGGTGTCCTGAAGAACTGTATTTCTTCTTTATTTTGTTGACTTGAATTTGCATTCTTGTATCTGTACTGTTCTGAGGTTCAAAGACTTGAATGGTATATTTTATTGAACATGATTTGCAAACATAACATCCCATTTCCGCTCTCATCGGTGCATCTGTGGATGGGACTGTTAGGTGTGGAAATCTGAGAGCATCACTGAGATGTCACACCCCAGAGATGTTCCAATGTGCAACTGTGCACTAGTTTTCATTGTTGTGGACCTCAAGATAGACCAGGAGATAAGAATCAAGAGAACTGAGAGAAGAAGAAAGGAGAAGAAGTCTTGTTTACCTTGTGCTACTTGTTCCGTTCATTCATCGTCCATAATGGTGCATTTGGGTTGCAGAAGAAAACACAACCAGGCCATGTAAGATGAGATAAAAGAGAAGTTGTGGCCAAACCATGTGTTGGAGGTTTGTGTTTGTTTGTGTTTTGTAAATCTGTACTGTCCTCAAGAGATAGCTCTTCTAGTATATATTTTATTATTTGTGATGGATCCTGAAGAGTTGAGATTAGAGGTCTTGGAAAAGTCAAGCTGGTATCAATGATTAAATGAAACCTTCGAGAGAATAACATCCAGGGAAAGGAAGCATTGATCAAATGCACATTTTCCCCAAATGGAAATGTGTGCAAGGTTTGAATTTTCTGTCAAATGATACATGAGGTCAGTTCAAAGATATAAAAAAGTAAGACTCTGGAAAAAGCAATAATCATGTCATCACATGTCAAAATGTCAGAGGGCAGTTACATTAATACATCATACGCCATCCTGAAAACATCTCTGAAGTAGACATATAAACTGAACTATATTGGGAATAACAGAATAACTACCTCAGTCTTTCCTAGGATATGGTGCCACATGGACATCCAACCCCCTACCCCCCATTTGCCTCACCCCCTCTACAATTTGTGGCAGTTCATCTTCTCTCATCTTTGGTTAGGGCTTCCGGCCATCTTAGATCCATACAAGATCATTGTATTGCATTTGTGCTGGTGTGTCTACTTCTATGCGAGACAGAGACAGTGTGTGCATGAAGCACATTGACTTTATCCCCTCATGGCATTTTGTACTAATCTATCTGCTTGCACGTCTGTGTGGAGTTTCTGATTCCGCATGTGTGTCTCCTGTCTCTAAGGGGACCAAAGGCCCCCCCACAGCCCCCAAATGGGTGGTCTTAATGGCTGAAATTGCCCCTTGGGTAGCTCTGATTGCTAACTTCTGTGGAGGGTGCAGGGTTGTCTTGGCCTGATATTGCAGCCTTTCTTCTTCTCAACAACTATAATCCAGGGAATGACCCATTACTTAGACCTTAACCTGCATGTGAAAGGGATATGGAGTGTGTGTGATTGTGAGTGTGTTTACATGTGTGTTCAGACTGCATTCACTCAATGGAGTAAGCACAGGAGAGAATGTGATGAAAAAGTTGAGACACTTTAGGAGAAGGCTGGGGATAAATACTAGAGTTAGAAAATGTAGGCTTTCTGGGTAGACATGCCCTCCAGAAATGGGCCTCCTTTTAACTTTTCAGCACAGGCATCGTGTGTGTGTGTCTGATTTACAATATTCACATCTGGATTCCTCTCATCACCCGAGAGAGGGTAATTCCACACCTCTACAGCTTTCTGTCATTGAACACCTTGTGACACACATGCACGCACACACCCACACGCATGCACACAAACCCTCCCGTCTACTGTGCGATTCTTACATGAAACATTCTGTTTCCATTCGATCTCCAAAGTGTTACATCCTTCTCTGGAGAGTTCACATTCTGAGGCAGGTAGACCTAACTGAATATTTGGTCCGATTGCACAAAACCCAGGCCTGTGGTGAAGAGTAGTTTGGTTTTGGTGGAGCATAGGAGACAGTAACTGGTGTTCCTACTCGCCAACAACACAGAGTCTCTGATTCCCCAGAACCCCAAAAGTGGGTCCAGATGACTGGCTGGGACAGCGTTGATGGGGGGTGGTGGGAGGGAAGCAGGGGTAAGAGAGAAGGATGCAGGAGGGTCAAATTCCCACAGGTCCCCCCCAAAAAAATTATATATATATTATATAGAGAGAGAGATAGAGGGGGAGAGAGAGAGTTCTGATGTTTGTGCTTGTGAGTGTTCGTGTGTGTATGTGGGGGGGGGGGGGGGGGGGACGGGGACAGGCAGGCATTGCCATGCTCTTGCAACCCTGACAAATCTACAAAGGGACCATCAATGAGCCTCTCCAAAGCCCTTCTTCTCTCCTTGGAAGACTGAGGTATGCAGACATCCTTCTCCAGACCAAATCATACCAGGAACAAAGGATAACCCGCAAAACTTTCTCCCCTCTCCCAGATTTGCTCAGAGGTAGGACACCCTCCTCTATCTTTACCTCGTGAAAAGAAGGCCCCCCTCTACTCATCAGGACAGTTTGAACCTTCACTTGCCTCCAAAAATCTTCCAGATTCACAGTGCACATGATCACCCACCCCACACACACATACACAAGTGCGTACACATAAACACACATTCCCACACACCCCTATTCACCACTCTATTAAAATCAAGGACTGTTGTTGTCATGGACGACATGCATACTGGAGTGATAAAGAGGAACAGGTTCGGTCCGTGGCTCTCGTGTCCCAATCGTTACAGTGAAGCTCTGCACTGACACCCCTGCCCCACGTCTGTGTCCATGTCTGTCAGTCCTCTCATGGAAAAGAAAGTTGTTTTTCACACACTGTGCGGAAATACGTGGTGACAGTAACACATAAAAGACGTGCTTGTGGTTTGACGTTGACGTCACGGCTGTGGAGCTGAAGAGTGTGAGGCGGGAATGAGTCGCTCCCCAGGCAGAAAGACAACAGGCTGAAGTGTAGAACGCAGCATGATCGAAGCAGATGTGCACGCAAATATGAACAAATGTTGAAAAGGATCCCTCAGACAACACTCACTCATACACCCTACAGGCACGCACACACAGAAGAAGACAAAATACACGTGCACACACTGCATAACATTTCACCTTTACAGGGCTGTCAACTCTGCAGCCACAAGTCTTGGTTAATCCCCTTACTGAGCTGGAAGGCATGTAACTGTATACTGAACTAATCAGAGTTTTCTCTCCCTCTCTCTTTTAGACCCCCCCCCAACACACACACACACACCTATGTATACACACATACAGACTGATATATACATGCACACACAAGCTCATACTGTATCTGTACACACACAGAACGACACACACGCGCTGAGATCCAGTGTTCAGATACCCCTTCACCACAGAGCAGTAGAGGATTAGAAGGGCAGGCATTTCCCAAACACTCTGTGGCTTGTGTGATGACATGATTGTCAGTCTCTTTAATTCCTGGTCTCACAGTAAGATTCCCATGAGAGCCTCATTCAATAGATAGTATAAAGACTTTGGAGAAAGTAAATAAAAGTTTCAAAAAAAATGTCCTGTCCAGACATGCCCTGTTTGCTTTTTATTGCCAAGATGAAAAGTATATTACAGAGTTTCTCGTCAGCCGGCTTTTGGGTGTCTGACAAACTGGGTGTACCTTTTGTTTACAGTTAGACAGCTGTGTGTACTTATTGGCAGTGTAATAAAACATGAACTAGGACTTATATAACTGTTGTAGGAAATGAATATGAATGTGTACATCCAACTGTTCTCCATTGTAGAGTAACACTCTTCTCAGCCATAGGATGCAGGAACCATGAAAGTGTACCTGTAGATCAATTGTGTTAGTCCACCAGGCAGAGTCTGAGGTGGTGGATAATTCCATCTGTCTATCTATAACAGCAACTGATCTCTTTGGTCTTGTCACCTGAGGCCCTGGGAGCTGTTTCCTGTATACAGTAAAGATGTGTGTGTCTTTATGGTTTCAGGTATGAAAGTGTGTGTCCTGTAGGAGTGGGAATAAGGAGATGTGCTTTTTACCCATAGGAAGGGGACAGGGTCAAATTCAAGTCATATGAGACAGATTGATGCGGTCCTTTCAAGGCACCCAAACTTCAAACGCTCCATCTGACAGTGTTATGGTTTTCATTGGAGATGCTTCTCCTTTCAATCTGCACACAATATCAATAGATAAACTAGATCAAACAAATATCTAATCTCCTCAATAGATAATTATGTAATTTGAAGCACTTTTAAACTGTAGTTGTAGAGTAATTATAGCTGACTAATTGTTGGAAAGTAATTTGAAACGTACAAAATATCCTGATGTGAAGGTCATATTATTCATACTCAATAAGACTCATCAGGTTCCAAAACAGCCAGATATCTGTTTAGGCTAAATATCCCCTCCTGGATGGTGGTTTCATGACTCTGTCAGAGCCGGTTAGGGTTCTGCTGGATATCTTGTGGCTATCACAGTATAGCCAAGAGCTTCTCTTTAGTACTGGAAATGACCAAATGAGAGTGGAACATTCTCCTTTTCATGAGGAAGGACTTGTAATTTGCTGTAATGGCTGACACATGGACACACCATCTTAAGGGCCTCAAGCTATGGAAATCAGTAACATACATACACAGGCGATGCAAACACAAAAACATGGAGTGCACTGTATGTACACACCATGTGTTCTCACACGCACACATGAACGGACATACACACAGACACACACACACATACAGTACATTTAAACAATACACACATACACATCAAATGGACACACACCACACACAAACACACATGGACACACACATACACAAATATAAACAATACACACACACATACACCCCTTAACCAGCACTCCGAACATGTGTTTTGGACATCACCAGTGACTGTTTGTTTCAACATTTTCAGCGTTTATATTTCTGGATCCAAAACTGTCAATATAGATCCAAATAGAGCAATTAGTACAGAGAAAAAGCAAATAAAGAGTTTGATGAAAGCAAGGCTGGATTCTGACCTTGTTGTGACTCCATCCTAAAGTCTCAGTCATTTTCAAAGCTGTGAATTCCAAAGTGCCAGGCAGCCCTCTCTTTAAATTGATTTACAATGGCTGTTTGGGCCTGAAAACATATAATTATTCTATATTTGTCATGCCTATGCCAACTTATACAAAGTCCTTTGTTCACATAATTTACATTTGACAGGACATTTTTTTATTAAACTTCTTATGTAAACATGTGATGGTTTTGACAGAAAACAAATTGAGATCACAGCAAACTTACTATATAAGATAAAGAGGAATACATACAAATACAGAGAATGACAGCCAAAGTGACCACTTCCCAGACAGAGATGATATCCTCATCCCTTCTTATCCTGTCTATTAAAACAGGAGACAGCAGGTATTAGGTAAAACGATACCACCTCTAATCTCACTCATCTGAAACTGTATACAGGACGCAGTGTTAGAATGGGACTACATCTCTGACATCTCCTTGTAACAGGTCCTGGGGTTGAACACATGCACACTCACACAATGACAAATATTGTGTTTTTTGCTGGTTCAGTATTTGAGGAAAATGTTTTCACATGTTTCTATAGAATACTGGAATACAAAAAGGCACATTTCATATTTTTGTAAGATTTTTTGTTGCGAAAATGTTCAATATATGCAAATAGTCCCCTCTTATACAGCAGTCAATCTGCTCTTAAAATACAATCAGAATGATAGAGTGATTTCACCTGGCTATAACTAGTTCACACTTTCCCCTGTGCTGATGATATGACTTACTGAAATTATGTTAGCAGTCATTTTATGCCAAGGCCCAGCAAGCTTTGCAAAGACAAAATGTATGTCGCTCCCAATACTTTTGGCCACGGTTGTACATTCAAAATAAAAGAAACAATTAACTTTTTGATCTTCCATTTCTGTATTTGTCTCATGGGGAATGTTATTCTGTGCTCCTTAAGGGAAGGGTGGAGACTTCTAAAAAGGGCGTGCATGTCTTTGAAGGGGAGAGGGGAGGAAATGTTGAATATGTGATCACCAGACCAGACTTGAGTCCAGAGCAAGGCAGCGAACAGCCTGCAAAACTCAAAGGCAGGTTAATTGACTTCACAACGATGAATGACAAATGTTTGACTGCAATGAGTATAGATACGTTTTTCTTCACATCTCTTATACGTGACGTTTGACAACATTATGTAGAAAGTCTAGTTTAATGACTGCAATTGTAAATGACTGCTGTGTGTAATTATCTGCAATTACACACATTTTAAATTTACCTTTCTTCAACAGTCTTAGAAATAATTAATTGACTCAATGTTGGAAAAAGAAGCATGGTGTCAACGTTTTGTTTTTTGAGGATAGACGAGAAGAACAACTCATGGGATCATGTAGTGTATGTAAAACTAGGTTCAACTTTGGAAAGGCGCTGTCCAAAGTGTCAGTGTGTTTTACCATGATCGTAATTTGTACCTACTTTTTCTACTGTCTAACCGAATTTTGTGACTCGGCGCCAAGACCAGTTTATGACAGACAATTTCTAAACCGGCACTATAATGTCATGGATGTTATTGATGACAACCTGCGACCATCAGAGCATCTCAGTCAACTCCCCGAAACACCGACTCGATGGAACAGTACAGTCATTTCAACTAGAACCGCTTTAACCGTTGCCGTCAAACAGGTGGAAGGAGTCGGACGGCAAATGTCAGACGGTATCCCCGTGTCCAACACATTTGGCAGTAAAAAGTTCCCTCAAGCCATCATTATTGGTGTGAAAAAAGGTGGAACGCGCGCTCTGCTGGAGTTCCTCCGTATTCACCCGGACTTGAGAGCTGTTGGCGCGGAACCTCACTTTTTTGACAGATTTTTCGATAAAGGACTCGAATGGTACAGGTAAGACCGAAATATCGACCAAAAGGCCTATTGATAAAATGTTTACGTTAAATGCAGGTCGGGTGAATTCGGGTAATCTGGAACATTTTTTGCATGCATTTTCTCATCGGAGCTTCCTGATTAACTAGTGCCCTGACCCTTTCTGTGACACCACACCAATCACATTTTGTGATTTCAGTCATAATATCCATGATAAACCTAGAGTCAAAGTTCTGTGGACTAAACATTGTCATAGCAGGGAAGAAAACGCTTTAGGTGTCCCACATTACCCAATGTCCCAGATTACCCGAATTCACTCTACAATAGCGTAAAAAAAGCAGGTAAAATTACGTTTCAAGACATATAGCCTAACTCGTTGATTTAGGCGAGAGTTGCAAAATGTCATTAAAGATGCTCACCAGCCTACTGCTTAGAGGCACATGCAGCTGTGGACAGCCCAGTCACAGCGGGATGATGAATCGGCAGAGGATGACGGTTGAGATGAGTCTGTTAACCTATAAGGGAAAACCACTCTCCTGTTAAGAAACGGGTGATGGTCCTTGTCCCAAAGGGCCAGTTCATCATCACGACAGCCTTTTCAAAAACTTGCAGGCCAATTTTTTTTTATTTTTTTTATCACACATTAGCATTCAATTCATGGCTACTTATTTAAAATAATGCTCACCATAAGAGGACTAAGACAGTTGGATTTTACCTTGTAATATAATAAAACATATCAGCTGGTAAGAACTCATTCAGATCAATTAATGTAAATGTTTATAGGGACATTGACATGATAAATTGTGGCATATAATATTCTTATTCAGGGACATAGGCCTAGGGAACTGTTCCAGTATTAGGGCCTGATGGATAAAATTATTTGACCAGAACGGTTATTTAGTTGCAATGAAGGCTAATAAAAGGTCTAAGTGAAGGGCTTGAGTACGTGCTGATCATCTCCAGATGGTCTGGAAGCATCTAGACAGTGTGGTTTTGCCTATGAGGTTGTCAAACCTAATGACATGGCATGGGACACTATGTCTAATTTTTTAAGGAAAGTCATGAACATATCTTTCACAAGCTTATAGCTTACATTACAGAGCTTTGAAACTATAGAAAAGACTGAATAGAGAGGCCTTTTTTAATCTGTGAACAATATACTGTTGCTTGAGAAACAACATGGGGAGAGCTCTTGAAGTAAATAATGCAAATTTTATTTAAAATATTAAATCAAGTTTAAATATGATTAAGAGGGAAAGGTATTCTTAACTGTATGTGACATGTGTTCTGCCTTTTTTCTCAATCTTTTTTTGCAGTGTTTTAAGTTAACTTCAAACATAAGGACACATGGAAACATTTTTGCCACTGATAATTTTAGCCTGCTGCTGGTGCTAGACTTGTCCTCCTTCTCTTCTTCCTCTATTCCATTCTTAATCTCTCACTTTTGCTCCACACGCTCTCTCCTCTCCATTTTCCTCTCCTCCCCTTTCTGCCCTCTGTCTCTTTCTCTGTGTCTTCTCTCACTTCTGTTGCTGTTGTTCTCTTTAACCCCATATACCTCTCTCTCTTGTTCCTTCACTCTTTCTCTTACCCTCTTTCAGAATGGTGGATGAAGTGTTTATGTGGAAATGCCTATGGCAGACCTGTTTTTCAGGGGGCAGGGCCCAGGGCTGGGTAGGGTTGTGTACTAGATGTGCTTTAATTGCCAAGCTGCCAAGCAGGTCTCAGAAACTGACTCCATACACACGTACTGCAGCCTACATTACATCAACACAATCACACAAATGTAGCATTGTGATGTTTACAAGCATCTCTTAATCATTGAACAAATAGATACAGGAAGACAACTACAAGTTCAGTATTAATGGTTGATTCATGTATACCGGAATACAATGAAGGAACTATGGAGGGACAAAAAGATGTTGTGGGGAATCTGTTTTGTTTGGATCCATTCGAAGTAACACAAAAAGGTGACAGAAAGTGACAGTTAGGTGCCTGGACGAGCCCATCCATGTGGAACCTTCATGGCCCTCTCCCTTGAGTCACTGTCAGGGAAACACACCTCACAGGAGAGCACACCTGACCTCTTTCTTCTTGACTCACTCTGTTACCAGGGAGGACCTCACACAGACTTCCCGTCTTTCTCTCTCACCTGTCTGTATCTTTCTATCACACACACACACACACACACACACACACACACACACACGCACACGCACACACACACACACACACACATGCACACACACACACACACACACACACACACGTACACACACAGACACAAGAGAGACCCTTACTTTTGCATCTCATTACAGTGCCAGGTTGTTGTTGGGTGCCTCCTCTCCAGTGTGTCAGTTTCCTGCTCTTCTGAATTTCTGATGGCATTCTAGTAAATGGTGGTGAGTCTGCCTACACAAAATGCTTTCTGACTGCTGCATTACTAACTTGTACATAACTTTCATATTACTGTAAGCCTCATGTTTCGTATTGGTCAATTGCCAAGTCACTGTAAAAATAAGGCTTTTGACTGTAAATAGCTTCTAATCAGAACAGTATTTAGCTTCAGTTTTAACTGAGTCTGTTTTTCATGGGATAGGAAGAGACGTGCCCTCTCACGTAAAAATGTTGTTCCGTCAAGGGTGAGAGACCCAGATCCCATGTGCACAGACTTCACACACAGTAAATTGGAGATGTGTGGACTGTTCCAATGGCACTGGCTGTGAAACAAACACTGATCTTCTCAGCTCTGATGTCCTCTTGCTATTATATCTGTTGTCCCATTTCTTCTTTCTCCCACTCTCCCTCCCTTTTCTGTTCGTCTACATGTGTGCATATGAGCTCTTAACAGAGTTAGGGGAAACCCACAGAAACCCTGTCCAAATCAAAAAGGGGATTTAACTATTTTCTGTGTTGTTTCCTGGGTTTAAGTCGACTTAGGAATTAAGCTTTTCATATGGGTTCATGAGAGCCACCACACCAGACAGCACAGGAAAACCACAGGTTTTCGTCGCACAATGGCACAGCTTGTTGTGTTTTGTCACCACAGTATGGGTTAAAGGAACTTGTTTCTTTCTCGGTCAGGTTCCGATGAGTTATAGTAGTCTCATTCGTTTTTCTCAGTTATAGAAGTGTTATCTATTTTTGCAGATAAAAAAAAAAACTAATTTCAAAAAAGGACATTGACATTGCTCAACAATGCAGAACATTACAATTCTACTGCCCTTGTGTCTATGCAATTAGGTTACTTAATACCTAAGGGTACCTAATCATCATACATAAGTAAAATGGTAAACAAAGCAAAAAGCCAAGGCCAACCGGACTCAATGACTACAGACCCGTCGCCCTGACCTCTGTGGTTATGAAGTCTTTTGAGCGCCTTGTGCTGGCACACCTCAAATCCATCACCGACCCTTTCCTGGACCCACTGCAGTTTGCCTACAGAGCCAACAGGTCGGTGGATGACGCCGTTAACATGGCCCTCCACTTCACCCTACAGCACCTGGACTCCCCAGCATCCTACGCCAGGATCCTGTTTGTGGATTTCAGCTCTGCCTTCAACACCATCATCCCCGCCCTGCTTCAGGACAAGCTTTCCCAGCTGAACGTGCCCGACTCCACCTGCAGGTGGATCACAGACTTCCTGTCTGACAGGAAGCAGTGCGTTAAGCTGGGAACACAAGTCTCTGACTCCCGGTCCATCAGCACCGGATCTCCTAAGGGCTGCGTCCTTTCCCCTCTGCTCTTCTCCCTGTACACCAACAGTTGCACCTCCAGTCATCCGTCTGTCAAACTTCTGAAGTTTGCGGACGACACCACCTTCATTGGGCTCATCTCTGACGGGGACGAGTCTGATTATAGGTGGGAAGCTGACAACCTGGTGACTTGGTGCAGCCAGAACAACTTAGAGCTCAATGCTCTTAAAACAGTGGAGATGGTTGTGGACTTCAGGAAGAATACAGCCCCACTCACCCCCATCACCCTGTGCGACTCCCCAGTCAACACTGTGGAGTCCTTCCGCTTCCTGGGCACCATCCTCTCCCAGGACCTCAAGTGGGAACTGAACATCAGCTCCCTCACCAAGAAAGCACAACAGAGGATGTACTTCCTACGGCAGCTGAAGAAATTCAACCTGCCAAAGACAATGATGGTGCACTTCTACACAGCCATCATTGAGTCCATCCTCACCTCTTCCATCACCGTCTGGTACGCTGCTGCCACTGCCAAGGACAAGAGCAGACTGCAGCGTATCATCTGCACTGCTGAGAAGTTGATCGGCTGCCATCTGCCTACCCTCGAGGACCTGCACACCTCGAGGACCCTGAGGCGAGCGAGGAAGATTGTGGCCAACCCCTCCCACCCTGGCCACTCCCTGTTCCAGCTACTCCCCTCCGGCAGAAGGCTGCGGTCCATCAGGACCAAAACCTCACGCCATAAGAACAGTTTCTTTCCATCTGCTACTGGCCTCTTCAACAAGGCCAAGGACTCCCATTGACATTCATTCATTATTTAACCCAGTATCTGATTGCACTATGTTGACCACTCATGATGCTCATTCTTATTCTTACTCTTATTTTTATATACATTTTATTTTATATTAAAATTGTTTTATTCTTAGATTGTTTAGTTCTTAGGAATAGTTAAACTTCTGTACCTTTACTTAATTTAAGATTTGTATATGTTTAGTGTTTGCACCTCCCTGCCACAGTAAATTCCGTATTTGTATAACATACATGGCGAATAAACCAAATTCTGATTCTGATGTGGCCTCTTTCAACTTACTGTACAGTAATAGCCTTTTGCTCCAACAAAACCTCCCCAACCATCTCTCAAATCACAGCAAGAATTTTATTTATCTACAGTAATCCTTGTATTCTCTCGTGGACATTTCATACAGTGTATATACAGCTCTTGAAAATAATGAGACCACTGCACCTTTTTCTTTCTTTCTTTCTTTTCCTTTTTTTTTACCCTTCTGTTCCACACATAAAAAATGTCCTTCTCAACTTTTTTTTAAAGGAAAAAAAGCTGCAGTGGTCTCATTTTTTTTCATAGCTGTACATTTACAGTACATGTCAACACAGAATCTTTCCTTGAGAGATGGCGACGTCATTGAGAGAGCGATGACATGTCACAACAAACAAACATATATTTGCCTATGTGATATTCTTTTGTCCCTCACGGTTTCTGACTTCTGTATCAGATGTTCAATTTAAATCTTTACTTTCAGAAGAAGAAATGTTTATTCTTCACATACACACACCGATAGGCCTGAGGAGAACATTCCCCATGCAGGAATCAAACCCAGGACCTTCTTGCTGTGAGGCAGCTGCAAAGCACCATGGGACACTTCTACTTATACTAGTCCTGAATACAAAATTAGAAATAGGCCTGAAGCTGTTTTGCAATTATTTTGATTCCTGGAGTATGTCCTGGTAAATTATTTAAACAATATTCTCATACTTGGAGTTATGGCATACGTCAGTATTTCAACACACTGTGACCAGGTTGCTACTGAAAATTTATGATAAAACACACACCATGATTAATGGAAAGATCATTGATGCTTTATTTGAGGAAAAACCATGCCAGATCACCAAGTCCTGTTGCTAGGATTTTGACAGCTTGTCAATTGGCTGACCTTCACCCCTGACACCAAAGGCCTCAGTCAATCGGATTGCAATTAAACATCAATATAAATCTTGTCAGGGCAGCTTCAGAAGTGCACAGGCAGATATCAATACTACTAGAAAGATAGACTCTTAAAAAAACAATGATTTTAGTGACATTAAGGAAATTAGAACAACAGGTGAATGTGCTGGAATCTGGTATGATGAAGGATGTACAGTTAGAAAATAACCAACATTGTTATAATCAATTATTAGGGAGCAGGACTGCGTTGCCCGAGAAGGGTCCCTGATTTCCCCTCTTCCTTTTCTCCTACTCCTCTTGTTTTATCTCTCCAATCTCTGATAATATATTCATTTTGAAAAGCAAGAACTGAATTAAAAACATTGATCTGGATGACAGAATATTGATCAGACAAGATTCATTTCTGCCCTATTCATCAACATAACTGCAGATTGATCAGCAAGAATGCTGACACTGTATGACAAACATGAATACATTTCATTCTGTAAATAGGAAATTCTCTGTGTTCCCAGATTCACAGTTATTCCACGTACATTATTTATTGCAGTCAATTGAGGGATTTTTCTCTGGTTTTAGTGCCAGACCTGTACTGGATTTGATTTATTTTACCATTGTAGTATTCCTGCTAGTTTTCAAGCCATTACAGACGATCCTAATACAACATAGAGCATAGTAAATACACCTTTACACGCAAATCTGATTTCCTAAAGGTAAAGGTGATTTTTCACACACCTCATTCTCTCTGGCGTCTTGCCTTCAGCCATCAGGCAAAAGTGGGACCCAAACGCGTTGAGTGATTTTACAGACCAGGAAGTGGTTTGGCTGCGGTGTTCAGCTGCACTGTGTTTTAAAGTGTAACCCCACTTGGGGTTGGGCTTTCTGGCTGCTGTAGTGCCAGGGTATACTCACACCCCATATGGTGGGAATTATAATAATTTGAGGTGCATTGTGGTCCATTGTGGAGCCAATAAAAAACAGAAATTTCAGTCTGGCCATTTTGTGGGGTTCTATAGGAATCAGTTGTAAAAGACGCATGTCAGTGAATAGAAATAATAACCTGACTTCACCAAGCCAAAATGTAATGTTTCGAATGCTTCGTTGTCATGCTTGGTTGCCCTGCCATACCCACAAGAATAATGTTAGGTTAAAAATGACAAATGTTCAATTGAAACATTGCAATTAACCATTAAATAGGAAGGCCAACTGATTTGTCACACATACTCACTGTTCAAAGTTTTAAATTAGTTCTATATTGAGAGTAATATAACTAATTATATCAGCAGGCAGCAACAGTTTCTGAAGAGAAATTAGATTTGGTGAGTATATCACTAACATGCTTTTGACAAATAGCCTCCTCAGTATTACTATAGTTTGAAAAGAAATTGTACATCTTCCATGCTTCTAAATGTTGAATCCATTACTGGTCCTTCAAAATGTCTTCTTGGGAATTTTGTGAAGACTCCTAATTATGATTGGCCACTTTTACGATAGTCGGTAATTAGCCTGTTGTGTTTCATCTCTCTAATAATGTCAGGAATATCTGTGTGTGTGTGTATGTCTGGGTATGTATGTATTTTTAATTGGATTTTAGAGCAGTGAGTTTCCCACAATAATCTTGAGAACCATGCTCACCTCGCACCATACGCTTCATTAGCGCATGCATTAGGAGGCTGTATCAGAGGCTGTAATTCACAATGAAATTGTAAGGCTGGGTGTTACCCTGCCCCCACCTTTCATATGCTAAAATCTGGAGTTGCTGGCTGGAGTCTCTGCTTGATGGGTCTCACACCTCATTGTGTAACTTACTGTAATTGTGTGTTTTATCTTTCATCACCGACTGCATCATGGGCACTGCACTAGTCTCAATAAAGAGGGACCAGCACACACACAAACAGTGCCCATGGTATCAGCCTTCCACTGCAGTGTCCAGTGCACTACAGACCCACTGCTAAGGGAATAATCAGTCACAACTTTCAAAAGTATCATGCACAGGAACAGCTTTTGAATCTGTGGGTGGTGCCAGCATCCTTGTCACTCCTGTGGTTGCCCATGGAGATCCTATCGTACCACTTCCGTTTCCTGTTTTGGTTTGGAGGGTTGGATGGGTGTAGGAAATCTAGTCTGGTACCCACACTGTGGGCTATCTGCTTTCAAGTCTGAAGTCTGACAAAACACAGTCCCAGTGTTTGACTCTGCACTGATGAGAGACTTCAGAAGGGGGATTGCAGGGGTGAAGAACGTAAGTGTCATTCCAAACATGGGACAACAGCTACCCAGCTAAATCTGTTTCCATAGCTTCACTTCTGTGGGTTCAGTTCTCTGACTATTGAGGAATGCTGATTGTTACTTGGCTAGTGCTGGTGCTCTATCACACAACCCATCCTGAGGCCATAGTCAAGCCTGTACTGTACACGTCTGGGCGGCCATTACACTCTGGCGCCATGGCTGGGGCCCTCGTCTCTGACTTGTCAACTAAGCTGTCCCCTTAAGACACAGACCCGGGTAGACAGGACATCTGCATGGTGGGTCATGGCGCTCTATTCACCCAAATATTGTTTTAAGTCTATATTGTCTGTGTTTCAATATGTCAGTTACTGACTGAAATTGATACATCAGTGTTGGTGTGAACTGTTGGTGTGCTCGCTCACTCATGCAGTAGCTAACTCGCAATGACTTCCCCGTACTGAGGTCTCTATAAAGTAGCATCTTACCTATTGTACACATTAATGGTTTCTCACTACAAATCCTTCCATTGTCAATGTAAAATTACTTTTCATGTTTTTAAGAAAGAAAAAAAAGTGTTTTCCCACTAAGTCAGCCTGACAGGCTCTCCGTTCCCCTTAGGCTGTTTCAGGCAGCCTTTGTGCAAATTCCTGCTGGGAATTTCGTTTTTTTTCTCCAGCTTGTTGTTTGTTCCCCTGCCTCTTTTACAAGCCTTATTTTCAGTCGCCTCTTTAATTAGATCTCACAGAAGACTGTACTTCCCACAGAGTCAGACTCCTGCAGATACGAGCACTACACGGTTCTTCTCAAAAGTAAAAAAAAGAATCTTCCACTTTCTAGAAGAAGAGATCTGAAAGAGTATGGTTATTGCTCTTGCTCATGGAACTGTAGTTTGAGAAAGAGCAGTTGATGTTATGCATCTTCATGTAGTGTTGCAAATATCTACAGTGATGAAAATGAGGTAAAACAGTTAAATGTGAAACACAGGTTTAGTGCAGTCGAGTAGGCTTGCTTGGCTCCAGCCATAAAAATCTCACAACATCCTGACCTGTGGGGGGTAGGCTATGCTTTGACCTAAATTGGTTACTACATATTACTCATATAATCAGTAGCACATCACCTCAATAAGAACAAAGAACTTCTTCCTGTACACAGTGGCGAATTTCAAGTTTGAGTGCCCTGTCAGCAAAACAAGCCTGCTCTGAGTTGTTTCCTGGGGCACATGCTGTTGTAGAAGAGGGGAACGTGGACCTTGTGTTGTGTTTTTTTAGCTCATGAACAAGTTGTTGCTATGAAATTGGGTCAGTCATGCCAATATAACACATTTTGAACTTATCAATATACTGTAGGGCTACAGAATCAAATTTACCGACGGTTCTTAAAAAAAGAACCTACGTCCTTTGGTTTAACAACTTTCCACTTGTGAAAACTTTTTAAAACATAAGCTTTTCATGTCATAAAATCGTGTTTTTTAACTCATTCATGTAATTACAGAGGACACTGAGACAGAGATTACATTTACATTTAGTCATTTAGTTTGCCTAGTTATGAGGCAGAGATGAGGCAGGGAGAACTGCTGAAAGCCACATGGCATTAACTATTTATGAGTAAGGCAGGGAGAACTTCTGGTCAATTACAGCTGTGACAAACCTCACGTCTGAGGGAGGGTGACCCCCATAAGTCACAAAAAGCTGATTTGGTTTCTACCAAACATTAACACCTCCATTAGCTAAGATCTGTTTAGCACCACTGGCATGGAGAGCCAGACTCATTGATCTTGAGAAGGACTGGGACAGACGGGATGTGGTATCAGTTACCAGTTGTATAGTGCAGTTGAAATGAAAATAAATTAACGCAGAATTTAGATGTGGTTCATGTTAGCACCCTACTTGATTAGAGTTATTCTGGGTTAGTTTTCATAATTGTAAAACAAACTAGTAATTATAGATAGATCTCCCTCAATGCACAGCCATTAACTACAATGTGATGTTTATATATTGGCGGAGCTAGTTCTGGCATGGCACTCGGGCAGAGCATCACATCATCAGTTGATGTCACTCAGGCAATCAACTGCAGGTGTTCTAATTGAAGGTTGTCTCATTTATAAACGTTGTGTACGCACAAAATGGGGCTGGAAATGTGCGTACGCCACTTCCCACGCAAAAGTTGTGATTTATACAAAACAAACTTGACGGGAGAATGTGCGGTCCTCCACGCAAACTCTGACCCATCCGCAGGCCTACGCACATTTTGGAGACAGTGGGAATTGGCGATGCAGATGACCGTATGTAGTCAGACTGCAGAAAGTAAATGTGGGAAGAACGGTAATATTTATATATTTTGTTTTCCTCACACACGCTTTTTTCACTCAATTTCATCATTATCATGAAGATTACATCCAGCAGTGATATTTGCGCTTGTACTGAGTGATAATTGTTCCATAAACACCTTGTACAATCCAACTCAAATTTTAAATCAAAATTCAGTGCAGGAGGGGGAGATACCTAGCCTGGTCCTAACGCTCCAATGACAATGGATCGCTCCATTGACAAGCGTTAACTTCCTTGAAGGCGGGTACTCTGTTAAAGTTTAAAACTATTGGATCTGCCCAGAGCCACTCTGATCTGCTAGCGTTCGCCTTAGCCAACTCATTCACCACGGAGCTAGCTGCCGTAGCTGGAAAATCAAACTTTTCCCGAACCCCGTGGGGAGGAGGGCCACAACATCATGGCCACCAACAAAACTCAGCAAGGATTGTTCTTGCTCCGGCTTTAACTTATGGATATTTGGCAGCGTTGCCACAACCGCAGAATAGCTTCGCTCGCATCTTTCTCCGCCGCCATTACTGAACTACAACTCAAACTAGTGCACGACATCAACGTCATCGTTCTCAGCCACTCCCTCTGTTCGCTGATTGGACCTACAAAAAAATTGTTTCTGAAAACCGACTGATGCACTGAAATCCCAGACCTAGTACAGAAGCAAAATCCAAATTGAGCGGAAGTACGTAGGAGGGCAGAGCCAGGCTAGGAGATGCCCCGACTGCATGGAATACAGGATAACATCAGTGGTGTAGTGGTAAAAATAGAGGTGGGTAAACTATGAATTGTATTATTTATTTATTTACAGGGTCGTCAAGCACCCTTGATCTTACTCTGTACTTGAGGCCTTTTGCGGGCATCTGTGGGAGTGGAACCACTCGATGGTCTCTTCAAAAATCGGCTGATATCCATGGCTAATTAATCCATTCCGAACAGGCAGACTAATCCACAACGTGTATGTGTTTACATACTTCGTGGATCCTGATTGGTGTCGCCGCCGCAGCCGCAGCCGCAACGCATTGATTGGAGGGTCACAGACCATACAGCGCAGATGAAATGATTCAGACTACAGCGTTTATATATTAAACAATATGAAATGTAGTCTTTGGTGTTTTAAAATTACACCAAATTTATTTCGGATTATTCCAACGGCAGAATACGAGGCGCAGGGAACTTAGATGTGCGTAAACGCGCATAAACGCTATTTAGAGGTGGATAAACGCAATTTCTGCAATTTGGAGGTGGATCTACGCTATTTCCGAATTTCGGGAGGTGCGTAAACGGCGTTTACGTGCGTTTAGCCCCCACTACATCCCTGGATAACATCACATATCCTAAACTGTATCCATAACTGTCACGGAGCGCACGGCGACGGTGCGCCGGTCTGCGTCACCGGAGTTCTAGTGCGCACCTGTTTTATGTTGGGACTAATTAGGACGGCTATATAAGCCGAGATGTTTCCCACTTCGTTGTGGAGTCTTATTCTTTCATGTTATGGCCGTGTGGCGTCGGACCTTTGTTTCCTGACCTTTGTTTTTGTTAAACCTTGTTTATTCCAAGTAAAGACCTCGTGCGCTTTCGTCCCAAAGACGCTGACTCCTTGTCTGCTTTACCACAATAACTGCTAAACACAGTGTAGCATTTGGACCCCCCCCCCCCCCATGTCTAAACCATGGTTACGCCCTTGGTAGCCTATAACTAAATATGTTTATTTAATACTGTGCATATATCATATGTCAAAAACTGGAAATACAGCCGTTAAGCTACCGTGCAATTGCTACACTATACGTCCTCGTTATCAGTCCAAACTTTAATACTATTCATAACAAACCCAGCATGAAGAAACGTGTGTTTACGGATACGCTTTTGTTTTCAAATTGTTACCCCGCATTTGCTTTTTTATTTATTGGTGATCCCGCTGCTGTGGCCTAATGTGTTTTTTCGCTCCTCCACCTCGCCTACAAGTATTTTAATGTCAGTGTCTGAGAAGTTGTGCCTTTTCGTTCTTTTCCCTCCTGATACTGGATTAGCATTCATGAGGTGCTTTGCATTGACCATTTATGGTTAGAAACGGGCGTACGCACACTTGTGGGTAATCTGTGATTTATAAAGGAAACATTGCTTACAGGTGTGCGTACGCACGGTTTTATAAATCAGATTTATTTTTGGCGTACCCATTTTAGGCCTTTGGGCGTACAGTCTCATTTATAAAACTGTGCGTAGGATTCTTACTAAAAGTGTACGTACGCCCAAAAGCCTAAAATGGCGTACGCACAAAAAAAATCTGATTTATAAAACCGTGCCTACGCACACCTGTACGCAATGTTCCCTTTATAAATCACAGATTACCCACAAGTGTGCGTATGTGAATCAGCATTGTACCCCGCCCTGAACACGCCCATTTTTTACCATAAATAGTCAATGCAAAGCACCTCATGAATGCTAATCTAGTATCTCATCATGACCCTGGCATGCGATTGTTCTTTACGGTGAATCATAGCGCATGACAACTCCTCAGACACTGTTAGCCTATTGGTGGAGCCCGAAAACTCTGAAAATGTGGTGGCCGGTAGATCACCAATTACAAAAACTGCGAGTGGCGTCAACTGTTAACTGTACAGTGATACCGCGAGTCGAGATACAATTTGAAAACAAAAGCGTTTTGTTATGAACAGTAATCTATTAAAGTCTGGACTGATGACGTGGAGTGTAGCGATTGCACGGGAGCTTAACGACTGTTTTTCCAGTTTTTGACATATGATGATATATGCACAGTATTAAATAAACATATTTAGTTATACACTGTATTCTGCAGTTATTTAAAGGTAGGATATGTGATGTTATCTGCATTCCATGCAGTCGGGCATTTCCCCCTCCTGCACTCCGGTAGTGGACAATATGATGGTGAGACATACAGCGCTGAATTTTGATTTAAAATTTGAGTTGATTGTACAAGGTGTTTATGGAACAATTATCGCTCAGTACAAGCTAAAATAATACTGCTGGATTAAATCTTCATGATAATGATGAAATCGAGTGAAAAAAGGGTGTGAGGAAAACAAAATATATAAATATTACGAGTAATCGTTCTTCCCACATTTACTTTCTGCAGTCTGACTACAGTACGGTCATCTGCGTCGCCAATTCCAACTGTTTCCAAAATGTGCGTAGGCCTACGGGAGGGTCAGAGTTTGCATGGAGGACCGCACATTCTCCCGTCAAGTTTGTTTTTTATAAATCACAACCTTTGCGTGGAAAGTGGCGTACGCACATTTTCAGACCCGTTTTGTGCGTACGCAAGCTTTATAAATGAGACCCCAGGTCTGTTTAGGTTCTCCAGGAGCCAGAGGGTAGAACACAGTTATCGTTCCACAGTGCAGGGATAGGAGGGGGGTAGTGAGGGGGGAGACGGCCGGAAGTCTTAAGGAAATTGCTGTAAAGTGGTTCTAGTGGTTTTGTGGCTTTGACTCATCAGATCCATATTGACTATGCGGCCTCCCATTTTGCCTGGCTTAAAACCAGATTGGGAGGGACCAGTCCTGGTTCATAAACATTCTATATGGTGTTTTAATTGCATGTATTTTGAGAGAGGTTGTTTTTAGGTATACAATGCAATTATTCTTTTGGAGGCCTAAAAGGACTTTGAGGGGTCTATTTTATTTGTGTTCAAATCTTGACCTGTGCTGGAAAGTATACGTGCTGTAAAAAGAAATAGCCGACCATATTAACAAGCAGGCCTAATGTGTAACATCATTTTGTCAACAGGTGAAAATATTAAGCTACATTGCCATAGTGCAGATGACTCATGTTCCTCTATGTCTCTGACAGAAACCTCATGCCGAGGACTCTGGAGGGCCAGATCACCATGGAGAAGACCCCCAGCTACTTTGTCACCAAGGAAGCTCCACGCCGTGTGTGTGCCATGAACTGCAGGACCAAGCTCATTGTTGTCGTCAGGGACCCTGTGACCCGGGCTGTGTCTGACTATACCCAGACCCTATCGAAGAACCCAGGCCTGCCCACCTTCCAAAACTTGGCCCTTAAAAACGCTTCAGGCCTCATTGACACATCTTGGAGTGCCGTACACATTGGCCTGTATGCAAAACACCTAGAGAACTGGCTCCAGCACTTTCCCCTCTCCCACTTCCTGTTTGTCAGTGGTGAACGGCTGGTGTCAGACCCAGCTGGAGAGATGGGCCGTGTCCAAGATTTCCTGGGTTTGAAAAGGGTGGTGAGCGACAAGCACTTCTATTTCAACCAGACTAAGGGCTTCCCCTGCCTGAAAAAGCCAGAGGGCAGTAATAGGCCACGCTGCCTGGGGAAATCCAAGGGGCGCCCCCACCCCCAGATTCCCCTGGATGTACTGCAAAAGCTCAGGCACTTTTACCGGCCGTTCAACCTGCAATTCTACCAGATTACTGGACAGGACTTTGGCTGGGACTCGTGACTGTTTGTGACATAATAACAGATTAAAATGCGAAAGCCACAGTACAGAAAACTCTTGCATGGGGTGCCTGTCAGCATGACAGACAGCTAGCATTCTCAGGGAAGGAGAATGTGAGGGAAGTAGGTCAGCTACTGAAGCCATCATCCTAGGTAAATTTCCGTTCAGTGGTGCTAGAGGAACATGGAGCCACAGCCATGACATCAGGTCTTTCTGGAATCGAAGGGTAGAAACTAAACTGCTACGATTTCCATTTTGTCCAAGAAGATGTACAGGAAACATTCACCTCAAAGAGCTTAGCAACTGGTAATACTATGCCTCCATATTGAAATTGTATGTTGTCCCAATGTGGATGATCAAAAAAGTGACAGTTATATTAAGCAGGGAAAAATACATACCTTATTGACTTGTTCACTTTTTCTACTTGTTCACAGTAGATTTATTATATGCCTATAACCAAATTAGCATGTGTGTGTGAAAGACATGTAAATAGTTTATTTATTGCAGTGTATGTGAATTTACAGTAAGTTAATGATGTTTGATATTACAAAGTAAAACCTGATTATCTTTGACGTTTGAGGATATTTCCTTGAACATGGTCATTGACAATGATTTCCTCCTGAAAGAAAAATTGTTTTCAGTGAAAAGTTTTATGTAAATTCTCAAACTCAAGTGTAAAAAATGTGTTTCTTCCTTGTCGGTTATATAACACTTTTCACAACCTTATACCATATCGGTGCATGGGTATATCTTGCTTTAAAAGCATTTTTTTTCTGGACAGATTATATTGTATGTCATGAGTAATTTATATATCATCAAGACACATTTTAAGTTAAAAAATGATAATATGCTGTTAGCAGGAATTCTGTATAGGACCAGTGATACCTCTCTTGAGAAACTGTAACTCAGACCAACAACAATCATGTGAGACCCAGACTGATGTCTATGTAATTTACACATTAGTCTATCGGATGTCAATGCAACATGAGAGAATCTATATACTGACAATACCAGCTAGGTAATTTCACACATTGAATACAATTTCTCTGTGTTGAACCATGGAAAATATGTATATGGGGAATAAACAATATTATTGTATATAACAAGACTGATGTGTTGTTTAGATTTTTTACAAAAGCTTTACTTGAATGACCAAATTGCGTCACCCCAAGAATGTCATGGGCCGTCACCCTTACGGTCAACCCCTCTGTTTCAGGCTGCCACTCACTAGAGAAAACTATCTTTCCCAGGCGATAATTGGTGAGGTGTTGCGGTAGTCAACTGCCAAATTAAATACTTTTGGGCCTCCCTATTCTTGAGCCAAGCACCAACTAAATAGTTTACATTTATGCATTTAGCAGACGCTAGTTCTTGGCCAGGGTGTCCTTTATTAAAATGCTGAGCCATACAACCTATACAGGAGGAGAAAAGATTTCCAGAGTAGTTTGGGGTGTCGAAAATTGTGGTTTGTTAGTTGTTTTACCATGAAGTTGTTTACCATGAAGGTCCTCCACTGGCATTTTTTTCACCAGTCTCTTTCTGTTAGGTTTCAGTAATGTGTTATATACTGTATTGCTGGATGAGAGACTACTGCTCTTCCACACTCCAAGAACACCTATAACCACTAGAACTAATACCGTCTGCTCGTTTGAGTTTTAAGTAATTTCAGTGTTTATCTTTGATGAACTCTGTGAACTTTGGAGTAGACTTAAGTTCAGTCAATTGTTATGTGAAGATGGCACCACACGCCAGGAGTCTTTTGCCCATGCAGACTTGAAGCAGACTCTCTCTGCTTTCATACTGTGCCATATACACAGTAAAAATGAATGGATGGAGCATACTGTTCCTGACTGCTCCACTGTTCAGACTTGAGAGTTTCAAATAGCAAATAGAGAAATCTCACCAAGTCTCTCTCTTTCTCTCTCTCCCTGTCTCCCTCCCTGTCTCTCTCCCTCTCTCTCTTCCTCCACATAGTGAGACCACATGTGCAGTCTGAGCCCTGTGTGCGCTGTGGCCTTTAATTATGAAATATGTCAGCTAACTTAGAAAGCCCCCCTTCTTCCCCTGGAATTAGCAGCACTTCTCTCTTTCATGCACTAGTCTCAGACGGGAGGAACACACATCTGTTCCGGGTGAACAATTTTTTAAAAGGAACCCGCTTCTTCACTGAAATACACTGTGCTGCATTCCAAGTCTTTGTGTTTCGTAACAGTATGCAATGTACAGTATGATGTGTGTGTGCGCACGTGCGTGCATGTGTGTAGTGTGTGTGTGTGTGTGTGTATGTGTGTGTGTGATTGCATGTACAGTATGTAAAAGAGTGCTGATACTGAGGCCAGCCCATGTTGGGTAACCGGTTGCCTTGGCACTCATCATCACCTCCACCCAGTATTCCTGTCACAGTCCCCCTCCTTTTATACGTCTGGCCACATCATATTAGTGGGCCTCACTATACCATTTTAATGTCCTTGGCTCACTTCATATGTGCCAACTTTAATGGCACTTTATTTAGTTGTTGTGCTGATAGCTGCCTATTCCCTGTGCCAGCCCAGTGGTAAGCGTTCAAGATAACTTATTTCTCATTCTACCATCTGGAAGAAGTATTACTTAGAGTACCAGATTAAAACCGTAAACTTTATTAAATCAGCAGGACATTTATCATAGGCTACTAGCTTTATTAAACACCATACAGTAGATGTAAACATGATTTGCATTAATAGAGTGAACAAGATTTTTTTGTAATTTACAAGACAAAAGGTAAAAAGGGAATTTGACAATCTATGCTGTACATACAACCAATTAATTTAAGTTTGGATTTCATACCTTTGATTTCAGTGCCTGTAAGTATCCTACAATGTAGTAGTGAACAGACATGGGCATTTAACACTTCTCTGTTATAGACCAACAACAGTGGACAGGAGGAAACACACATTGTAGTTTAGTTTACTGCCCCATTTTCAAGCCTGCAGGAGTTCTGATTCAAACATGTTTGCTGGCTTTACATGGAAAACTGAAAAAATCTCTTTGGTTCTTAAAACGAATAAAATATTCAGAATCAAATCAGTTTGGTTAAATGGATGTGAATAGCATGAACTATCTACATCGTCAACTGCACTGGTAGAAAAACATCCAGCCAACTCCTTCAAGTCAAATTACAGGTTTATAAACCTTTACATCTTCCGTTCCCAATGAGACAATTTGTTTTGGCTCTGCTGGTATGCGTCTTGCAAGGATCTGAGCCCACAGTTTGATGCATGCATTCAATTCCTATTGAGGATTTCTTTGCCCTTATGAAAATCGCAGAATGTGGATTGGGTTACATCCTCTATAACTATGTGAGATTAGCTGTGATGAGGGACGTTTATATTTTGCCTATGGAAGGGACAGGTTTTTTTTTCATTTGGGCATATGGAGGTCTAATCAAAAACACTGGAGGGATGAACCACATTTAGAACTGTCGTTGGAAAAGGGCTGATTTGTACACACCAGATAAAAAGGATTACAGTGTAAAAGTGGTTTCCCTTTGAGGACCCTTAAATGAAGACAGTCCATAGAGGACTCATTTTCCACCCTGACCGCAGTCTCTCCAGCTCAGAGAAGAAATGCCAGAGTTTCTTCATCTTTGTGGTTTAGGGTCCCACTGTATGTTGTTAAAGAACTGACTCCAGCTTTAATTGTTCAGAGTAATTAGGGCCAGTTTAATTCCAATAGCCATGGTGACTTTATGTCCAGTTAAGAAAAGTTTCATTTAATGTGACATTTTCAATAGGCTTTTAAAACCCTTTGGTAAACCATTTAACATCCAAAATACCATAGTCACTTACAATTTGCATGATTGGAAAACTTGAACAATTACAATTTATAGACTGGCTTACACCCAAAGCTGGCAACATGTAGACAACATTATTGTTGCCAACTGGATCTCCTTGTTTAAGAAACTAGTGCACAGTGCCCGTGATGCAGTTGATGATTAAGATGTCGTCGACACACACACACACACACAGATTCCTGGAACTATAGATAGATAGTGCACAGTGCCCGTGATAGGTGACACACACTGTCACGGATCCTCCTCTTGCACCCCTCAGACGGTCTAGTTCCCCAGAATACTGAGGACAGCGGAGGAACGTGGACCGACTCACACCTCATTGTTGCACACACCTGCACCTCATTACCAATTACATACAGTATTTAAACCCTATTCAGACCAGGCACAGTTGTGGGTAATTGTCTTTTTGCTACTCTATCGCTATTCTAGGTATCCTGAACAACTATTGTATTGTGTAAATGTACTACGGATTATAAGTAAAGTCTACACTTCACCTGCCCTTGTCTCCTCGTTCATACCTTCCAAGGATAAGTGTCTCGTGACACACACAGATTCCTGGAATTATAGATGGGTTACAGTTCTCATGATGCCGTTGGTGAGTCGTATGTCCCTTGTGCTATGCTGTGCTGAAAATTGTCTTGTATTTTCTGTATCCCATTCACACAAATAAGACACCGACAACTGACAGAGAAGACTATATTTGTGATTGGTTACGTGAACGTAGTATGTGTAGAACTGAGTTCTATCCATAAACACCGTTCTCAAGCTAATCGTTAAACAATTGTTGCCCTAAAATTCCACTATAAAACTAACACAGACAGGCAGACACACACACACAGCGAGAGATTTCTCACATTGTAGTATAGATTATCAAATGTTTCCATACAGTACTTAATACTTTTGTAAGAAACATTCAGAAACGTATAAGAAGTTAATGTGTAGATCTTAACATTAACTTGTTAAGTTTTCTCTTATATACTGTATATATAAGAATAGCTTATTTGCCATCACTCACACTCAGGTGTGGAAGCTAAATGGCGGTATGCACACCTGGCCAATAGGCCTCGTTCCATATCAGTTGCCAAGGACCCCGTTATGCATTCCATAACACACTTCTATATCAGCCTCTTGGTATAGCTTTGCCATGCCCATATAAAGCACTAATTGGATCTTGATTTCTTCCATGGTTTTATTAAACCCTAACCACCCACTTATTAATTATTTTATGATGGATTGACTTGAATACAGAGTAACTACTTGCATGTGTGGGGATCACCCAGTCATAGATTGTCACAAATTAGAACATTTCAGGAGGCAAATGTTTTCTCACATACACATACACACATGCAATACTTTTTCCTACAAATCCCAATCAGCATATAAAATACGACTTATTAATTTTGGGGGGTTGCTGGCAATATGAACACAGTATGCCTCCCCAGTGTTGTGATGGGATAAGATAGTCACTCCTCCTAGACTCAGTATTTCCACAGACTGGGGCCTGCTGTGGTTTCTCCAGAGGATAGCTCAGGCTCACCACAGCTCAATTTGGTAATACACAACACGCAACTAAGAGTATCAGGAATGGTCATTCTCTAAACATACACATTCAATTCCTAGATTCTCTATAGCCTAGTGTTTCAATATATTTCCACGTCAAAAGTCGAATTTGAAGTCGCTGTTTTGAAGTTCAGTCTGTTTTAGACAGGTAAGCATTTAGTTTATTTATATATTTTTGATTTGATTTTTGATTTTATTCGGATCCCCATTAGCTGATGCCAAAGACACCAGCTACTCTTCCTCGGGTCCACACAAGAAAACAACGTACCAAAAAACAGATAAAAAAGGAAAAGCATATAACAAAGAAGAAATCAACATACAAACAACAGATAAAGGAAAAGGAAAAAAAACATATAGCAAAAAAGAAATCAACATACAAACACCAGATTAAAAAAAATACAAAAAAGACTAAATAACCTAACCATAAACACACAAAGACAACAGATTATATATAGATTATATATATACAGCTTTAAATAAATAAAAACATCTGTTAATGTGAATAGCTAAGCGATTAAAAGATTATCTGATTTCCGAAAGGCAAAAAGTTGATAAAAGACAGATGATTCATATTCTAAGCAAGAATACTTTTTACTTCCATCTTTTACAGTTTTAAAATAACAAAAAAGATAAAGGGCCCTTATTTTATTGAATCCATTTTTCCCTCTACTTGTGAAATATTCCCCGTGCCTCTGGTGGCAACACAAGACCAAAGCATGATTGATCAACGCCGGTACTTAACAGTTGGACAGGTGTTCTTTTCATGAAATTCTGCACCCCTTTTTCTCCAAATATACATTTAGTCATTTTTTTTTTTTACATTTAGTCATTTAACAGACGCTCTTATCCAGAGCGACATTCACAGGGCAAGTATGGTGAAGTGCCTTGCCCAAGGACACAACGTCATTTTTCACAGCCAGGAATCGAACCAACAACCTTCTGATTAATGGCCCAACTCCCTAACCGCTCAGCCATCTGACCCCCCCATACCTTTGCTCATTGCGTCCAAAAAGTTATTTTAACTTCATCGGTCCACAGGACTTGTTTCCAAAATGCATCAGGCCTGTTTCGATGTTCCTTTGCAAACTTCTGACCTAGAACTTTGTGGTGAAGACACTGTAAAGGTTTACTTCTGATGACTCTTCTATGAAGGTCATATTTGTGCAGGTGTCGCTGCACAGTATAACAGTGCACCACCACTCCAGTCTGCTAAATGTTCCTGAATGTGAAATGGGGGTTTTGATTTGCCTTTCTAGCAATCCCACGAGCAGTTCTCTGAAAGTTTTCTTGGACTTCCAGACCTCAACTTGACCTCCACTGTTCCCGTTCACTGCCATTTCTTGATGACATTACGAACTGAGGAAATGGCTACTGAAAAAGCTTTGCTATCTTCTCATAGCCTTATCCTGCTTTGTGGGCATCCATTATTTTAATGTTCTAGTGTGCTATGCAGCTGCATAGAGGACCTCATGGCTGCTGATTGTTGGGACAAGGTTTGAGAAGTTAGAGTATTTATAAAGCTTTGGAATTTGCATCACCTGGGGTCTCATTTATAAAGCTTGCGTACGCACAAAACGGGGCTGAAAATGTGCGTACGCCACTTTCCACGCAAAAGTTGTGATTTATAAAAAACAAACTTGACGGGAGAATGTGCGGTCCTTCACGCAAACTCTGACCCTCCCGTAGGCCTACGCACATTTTGGAAGCAGTTGGAATTGGCGACGCAGATGACCGTACTGTAGTCAGACTGCAGAAAGTGAATGTGGGAAGAACATTACTCCTAATATTTATATATATTTTGTTTTCCTTACACACGTTTTTTTCACTCGGTTTCATAATTATCATGAAGATTAAATCCAGCAGTGTTATTTGCGCTTGTACTGACTGATAATTGTTCCATAAACACCTTGTACAATCCAACTCAAATTTTAAATCAAAATTCAGCGTTGTATGTCTCACCATCAGATTGTCCACTACGGGATGTAGGAGGGGGAGATGCCCGAGCCCGACTGCATGGAATACAGGATAACATCACATATCCTACCTTTAGATAACTGCAGAACACATTGTATAACTAAATATATTTCTTTAATACTGTGCATATATCATCATATGTCAAAAACTGGAAATACAGTCGTTAAGATCCCGCGCAATCACTACACTCTACGTCCTCGTTATCAGTCCAGACTTCAATAGACAACTTGTTCATAACAAAACACTTTTGTTTTCAAATTGTATCTCGATTTGCGGTATCACTGGCACAGTTGACGCCACTCGCACTGTTTTTTTTTTATTGGTGATCCAACGGCCACCAAATAATGTGGTTTTCGGGCCTCCACCAATAGGTTAACAGTGTCTGAGAAGTTGTCAAGCGCCATGATTCACCGTGAAGAACAATCGCATGCCGGGGTCATTAATATACTGGATTAGCATTCATGAGGTGCTTTGCGTTGACCATTTATGGTTAAAAATGGGCGTGTTCAGGGCGGGGTAAAATGCAGATTCACGTACGCACACTTGTGGGTAGTCTGTGATTTATAAAGGGAACATTGCTTACAGGTGTGCGTACGCACGGTTTTATAAATCGGATTTTTTTTCTTTTGGCGTACACTTTTAGTAAGAATCCTACGCACAGTTTTATAAATGAGACCCCTGGTCTTTTCTATCGATGATTGTTAAGAAGCCATAGCACTAACAAGATAATTAAGGTCTGAGACCTTGGTAAAGATTATCTGAGATCTCAAATCTCTTGGGGTGCCCAAACTATGGCATGGTGCTCCTTTTTTCAGTCAAATTGTACAAAACAAAAATAATACACTAATATTGCTTATAATGTTGTTTCATCTTTAACTTTATGCATTTTGGAGATCAGTTCATCTTCTATTCACTTAACTATTCACAGTAACAGAAATTTTGACCAGGGGTTCCCAAACTTTTGCATAAAACTGTATCAGATGTTGTCCAGCATCACTATATATTACTTTAGGGACTACAAATGCAAATAAGGACTACATTAGGGACAACAATTGGATTAGCTAAAAGCTATAATCTGGTATGATGCATCAAATGGTGTTTTTTTTTTTTTTACGTTTTAAATTTTGCATGGTGCCTTTTACATAAATTAACTAAAGAAATAAATATTGTGAAACCTTGCTGTTCAAAGAAAACCCTTGTGTGTGAGAGATCCCAAGAGTACAAATGTCCTACAGCCAGTTTTGTACCTCTGCGGTCTAGACGTGAAGAGCTGATGAGTAGGGAGGATTGGTTAAGGTGTTGTGAGTAACACACACGCACACGCGCACGCGCACGCGCACACACACACACACACACACACACACAGAGAGAGAGTCTGTAAGACGAAACTGCATCTTGCTGCCCTTGGTATGACAGCAGGCCCGTCATCTTGAAAAGTCCATGCTCACCCCTGCTTTCACACGCAGGAGGGAGAAGCATTTCAAATGAAAAGGTAACTGACATTTCTTCAACAAATAGTACTTTTATGATGGTGTATGTACAGTATATACTCTTGTAAAGAAAAAAATGCAAAGCGATTTCATTCAATCGTTTCAATTATATTGTGAATCCTTTGGTTTACATTGGGATTAACCTCATGAAGCTACTTCACTGCTTCCTCTCACTATCACTGAATGCTTCCATTTTCCATTCTGGCTTGAATTCATATCTTGAATGACATAATTTCTGCTGTCAGTATGGTGTGTGTTGTTGGGTTTGAGGACTGCGGTCACCAGGTAATCCACTCCGAGTCAAGTGTACCTTCTCAGGCCTCTCAGTGGTGACAACATGTCATTCTTCCCTCTGAATGCTCAGCAAGCTCCCAACTCCAGCTTTGAACCCATTGTTCAGGGCCTAAGAGGGGATAATACCCACAGCCACATGGGTAAGATGAACTCCATGAATCATATCTCATGTACATGTGACACCTGTGAGGACATGAAGACCTAGGCTACATCCAAGAATACCTATTGGTGATGAAAGCTAGTCGGCTACACTTCCATTCTTAAATATTGTAGGCCAGGATTTAACTGTCAGACCTATACTCCCTGATGAAAACCTGTGTGCTTATCAGTCGTTCTGTTGATAGGCACTCTTCTGGTCCCCTGGGGGGCCTTAGGGGGCATATGGCTCGGTGTGTTCATAGTATGCCTGGGCAGTGTGGGAAGATTGTCTATGTGCAGACAAGGCTGCATAGACTCAGGTAACATGAGACAGCCTTGGGACAAGAAAGGCTGTGATTGATCCTGAACCAGAGAGGCATGTGGGAGAAGTGTAACTGAACCTTGAACAGATGTCAAACACCTCTGGAAAAAGTCTTATTAGTGTCTTTATTTACCTCCTCTCCTGACCAATCTCCTGGTACGCTGGAGGAACATTGTGCCTAAGGCTGCAATCAACTAGAGGAGCTATCTGACATTGTGCTAGAAGTGAAAAGCAACAAGCTAGAGTTTCTACAAGTTTAACATCTTGATGTTTACATGGAAAGAGGGTATGAAAACAGGGTATTTGTTTTAAGAAATATGGCTAATGGTGTACATGGCCAGTCAGCTGATTGTCCTGTAGGAAGCCAGTGATGAAGAATGACCAGTTGGGAGACGATGGAGGCAATAAAGTGTCTTGTGTCTTTAAAGGACAGATAACTTCTGTCAGATAAATGTTGTTCGCTGTCATAATGAAAAGCATCACTCAGCAAAGATTCAAGGGAGACAACATATCCAATATATTAATCATAATAATTACTAGGGTATATACAGTATGGTATCTGTAACACCAGAGACTCGTTATCTGTGACATGCTTGAGACAGTACGAGGGAAGCTTACAACAATCTACAAGTAGTGATGTTTAATGTGACAGATTTTTCTGGAGGATGATTTAGATTTGAAGTTTCACAGAATACCCTTTATGTTCTTTCCCTACGGTTTGTAGAGTTCAAAATACTACAGACATGGTTTTGTAATCACAACAAAAGATTGTACTGTGTTACAATGTTAATCTCATGAGGATTCAAGTGACATCATTCCTATTTATGGGGATGGAGGTGTTGAGACTGGACAATCAGACAATATCATTGGTTGTGGATCATCATTAATTTAATCACTTCCATCTTGCATCAATCATGAGATATATTTATAGGATCTGGTAAATCTTTGTCATAGGATAATATAACATGTTTTAATAATCTTCTCAACTTTAATGTAAGCCATTTCTTGATTGTTAAGGGGAGCAATGCCCTCTACTGGTTTCTTACTCTCTGTGACAGTGTTCAAGTTATGTGCCAAAATGTAGAAATTAACTCCACAAAATGTCAACATTCCCAAATTGAACAGAAGCTTTATAAAATAAGCGTTCAGTTCAAGCCCATATTTGTCAATTCCTTCAAGTCTAAAGAGTAAAAATATTTTGAAAATTCCACCAAACCCATTTCCACTTCATTCCTCAACTGTATATCCTTAAAATATTCGTTTTGCTAGTAGCCTACTCGGTCAACTTTAAAAGTCATGCTGACAACGTCATCAATGCCAGCCTCAAGTTCATCATGCTCCTGTACGCTGGAGACCCCTTTGGGTGTTCCTGTTAAAATCAGATCACCCTCCTCCAAGGTGATGATCTCACTTATGTAGCTGATGAGGTAGGGGATGGAGAAGATCATCTGGGACGTGCAGCCGTTCTGACGAAGCTGGTCGTTTACTTTGAGCCACAACTTGATATTCCCTGGATCAGGAATCCGCTCTTTGGGGATAAATTCGCTAATGGGACAGGAGGTGTTGAATGCTTTAGCCAGAGTCCAGGGTAAACCTTTGGACTTGCATTCGTCCTGGATGTCCCGGGCAGTCATGTCCAAGCACAACGCGTAACCGGCGATGTGCTCCATAGCGGTGGATTGAGATATTGCCGTGCCCCCTTTACCAATAACAACCCCTAACTCGACCTCATGGTGCAGGTTACTGGAATATGTAGGTATCAGAATAGGGGAACCTTCTCTCACGTATGCTGATGGGGTCTTCAGGAACAGCACAGGCTCTGTTGGGACTGCATTCTTCAGTTCTTTGGCGTGGTCCGCATAATTTCTACCAACACATATTATTTTCCGTCCCCACTCCCAAAACCGAGAAACATTTCGTGTAGTCATTGTGACATGGAATTTTCTCCCAGAACGACCTTCGGCTGCAGATAACTTCCTACATTAGTCTAGTAGCTGTATGCCTCGCCCCCAAAAGTAAGGAATGACAGAAGGGACAAACATTTTATAAATGTAATCTAGTATTATAGTTATTTCAGGAAACATGTTCTGCATTAGAAGGCTATTTGACAGGGATGCCTCATGATGATATCGTTTACTACTTTTAAAAGATATGATTATGCCTGAGTAAAAACAGAAGAATAATACGTGCGTAAAGCGCGTATTGCCTGCATCACAGGCAAAGAAAAATGACTCCTCACCAGCCTATAAACAAGCCTACACGTGCTACTCCTCTAACTGGGATTGGTGTAGTTTACCAGGTCAAAGTTAAAAAGGGGGCGGTACTGTGCGTAAAACCAAACTTTTCTGGTTCCTGAACATGCGATTGCAATATATTAGCAAACAGCTACAGTGTTGCTATGTTATTCAGGTCACTGATAGCGGGTGCCTGCACTCTTGGCGTTATTGGAGCGACGACAACGCATACATTTGGTATGTTTCGAACATGCCATTATGTTTCATCTACATTCTGCGTCTGCATTGCCCTACACTTTGTTCTATAAGCTGCCATTGTTGCTAGCGGTTAGCTTTCCTTCTTTTGGAAACAGACAAGCTGTCAAAACTGTCTGCTAGCACTAGCAGGCTAGCGTTTAGCATCATCTCAGTGTTACATCATCCCCTTTAAAATGTGAATGTTCCTGGCAAAGTCTAGGCGTAGACTTCATTCACTGCTGTGCGCCAATTTCATTTCTTAAACGATGCAGTTATTAGTAAATAGTAGCATATGAACTGCCTCTGTTGAATTGCAAAAATCACACCCAGACTATGTCTAGCAGAGAACTGGTCTCCTTTAAGAATACGTCTGCGTGATTCTTTTTGATATGGTTAGAGTACTTGATTAGGAGAAAGTGCATTTTGTCTTAATTAGACTCCTATAATTAATTAGCGCCAATGCAACTCCACTGCAGTGTTTACCTGTATATTACTTATACCTCTACCACGTCTTTGTCCTACCATATTAATCCTATATAAATGCGTATATTGTGTGCAGCTCCTTTGCGGGTCCAAGCAGCCCTTCTTCACACCCCCATTTTAAGAAAGTCTTTGCTGGTGGAGCAGAGCAACATGAAGATAGAATTGCTGCCTGCGCTCACTGACAACTACATGTACCTACTTATTGATGAGGAAACAAAAGAAGCAGCCATTGTTGACCCTGTGGAACCAGTTAAGGTATGTCCTGTATTTTAAAATGTCTTCTTTTAGATTAACTCACTAAGATTGAAGGGTTTAAACTAGCCCTCTCTTCTTTTGAATTTCCGTATTCTGTCTTGACAGGTTTTAGAAGCTGTCAAAAAGCACAAAGTGAAGCTCACAACAGTCCTGACCACCCATCACCATTGGTAAGAAGTCAGTCTAACGTAGTCGTAAACTCAATGTGGCCCACATCACTCGTAATGGGAATCACACTTATCATACTTATGTAGAACAGGGCTAGAGTATGGTGACATTAGATTAACCATATTCTCTCTCTCCCCCTCCCTCCCTTCTCCCCCTCCCTCCCTTCTCCAGGGACCATGCAGGTGGCAATGAGAAGATGTTGAGATTGATGCCTGGGCTCACTGTGTATGGAGGAGATGACAGGGTGGACGCCCTTTCCAAGAAAGTCTCACACTCCAACACCTTAAAAGTAATTCCATTATTACCTTCAATTAACCCTTGTGTTATCTTCGGGTCATTCTGACCCATCAGTCATTGTGACCCACCGTCGTATTGCGACAGATTTACCGCATACAAAGACAAAGTGAAGCATTTTCTTTTAACCGTTGGGCTGTCTCAGACCCCCCACATTGCAAAGGTTAAAAGAAAATTATTTTAATTTGTTTTTGTATTGGGTAAAATTGGGTAAACACAACGATGGTTCGTTATGAACCTTTGGGTCATGTGACCCGAAGGCAGCACGAGGGTTAAGTTCTGTTTTTTGTTTCTTTCCTGTCCATAGGATTGAATCGATCAGATGTATCTAACACTGTTTCCTTCTCATAACTAGCTTGGCTCTCTAAGTGTCAAGTGTTTGTTTACACCATGTCACACTACCGGTCACATTTGCTACTTTGTGACCAAGAACAACAGCACTGAACCTCCAGCTGTCTTCACAGGTAAACTGTCACGTCTATTTAGATACTCTCCCTTGTAAATAAAAAAAATAAAGTGTTGACGTACAATGTGAATGAACTGGATATGTTGTTAACCTCCCAGGCAAACCAAGCCATAAGTTGAAACCAAAGATCAGACCTAATTGGTTCTGATCATGAGCATAGTCACACCCAGTAGCTGACAATGTCACTTAATGTTCCCCAATCAGTTGATTCTCACATATGACCTTTAACCCATGATGTGGGTGTCACCTCCTTGTGTGCAGGTGACACTCTGTTTGTGGCTGGCTGTGGGAAGTTCTTTGAGGGTACAGCAGAGCAGATGTACAGGGCGTTGGTGGATGTCCTGGGACGACTGCCTCCTGAAACGGTAATTCTACTCTTGCTGCTCTACGTAATGAGAACCATGAAATCAAACAATTCTACAATTTGTGATGTTACAAATTACGGTGTTCTGTGTTCCAGCGTGTCTACTGTGGTCATGAGTACACTGTCAACAATCTGAAGTTTGCCCGACACGTGGAGCCGGATAATGAAGTAATTTTGAAAAAGCTTGCATGGGCAAAGGTATGCACTATAAATGTAATGGTGTATTTCATAACACTGTGGGTTGAGTTGTCTGTCATCCTCAAGGCAATCGATGCATTAGCGATTTGCTCTTGTTTGATACCATAGGAGAAATTCAGCAATGGAGAACCCACCATCCCATCCACAGTGGCAGATGAATTCTCATTCAACCCATTTATGCGCGTAAAGTAAGAGACACAATTTGTAAGAACTTTCTCTTCCATGGTACAAATTTAAATGGACGATATGCCAAGGTTTGTGTTGTAGGCTTATTAATCGTACTGTTACCAATGTGGATAGGCCACTGGTACCACAGACTGGTGTGTGTGTGCTTGTGCACATGTGCAAGATAAACTTCAACATTTCATTTATTTTTACCTCAGAGAGAAGGCAGTACAAGACCATACTGGACAAACGGACCCTATCGAAACAATGAGAAGTCTCCGGAAAGAGAAAGATGGCTTCAAGGTTCCCAAGGAGTGATGGATGTACAATGGGTTAAAGAAATCTAAAAAATATGGTTCACTACTATACACTTGTATTGTTTCCTGTTATGCCTGCAGAAAATATTACATGTCACACATAATGCTGTATTTACTAAATTTCATTGCTTAACTAATATAAAAATATAGCCCAAACAAACATTTTGAACTATATTTGATTACTATGAAGTGATTTGATCAAATGTTAATTTATTTTAATATGATCTGCTGGCCTGTGCAAATGTTTCATTATATCAGTTGAAACCTTTTAAGGTTTGCTAAATTTTGATTGCATACCATTTTAGTTTTTGTATTTAAATGCTCAATGTTCACAATTTGTGCATACAAAATTGAAAATCAGAAGACAGCTGGTAAAATGTCTTAATATGTGCAATCTTAAGTTTGCACATTATTATTTGAGCTTTTATTTCATAAAGTTATTTTCTCAGTTGTGATACGTCTTTGTTGTACCTTTATAAAGCTTTCTCATCAAACGTTCTATTTTGATTATTTACTTAAATATTGTAGTTATAGGTCTAGTGCTGTAATAGGGTGTCAAAACGAAAGTCCTGATTTTGTCTTCCACAATGCAGTTCTAGTAAGCAATAAAGCACATGAGGTGTTGGTCTTCAGTACATTTTTGACTGCAAATGGGTTTCCACGGTGAGTATAAAGAAGACTAGAACAAATAAAAAATCCTGCTCGATTAAAATGTAGCCTACAAATACCTTGAATGCTGTTATCGACTCTGGCCTAAGTGCATTTCTGTAAGCGGTCATTTCTGGATATCGTCAGGATTTGAAAGGTAATTTTACAATTCATTGACGAAATTGCGCTTTATATTTGTTAGAAAATACCGTTTAAATTGCGCCGGAGGTCGTTACGCCTACTGATAAATTACCAAATGCACTTCTAGTGTATACCCAGATAGCAAACTTCATTGAAACTACGTTGAATCAACATTCCACTGTAAACGCTAATTTCATTGAACCAATGTCAGACTCTGATGATTCATCATCATTTTGCACCCTTATTTCATATTGAAACAACGTTGAAATCACAACCCCAAATCAACGCGATATTAACGGTATTCCCACCAATATTACTATTGAAACAACGTTGTAATCATAACCTAACTAAAGATCAACATGACTTCAATGGTATTTCAATCGATATTAAACCACATAAAACAGGCTATATAGGTGAAAATGTCCTGCTTACAGCCAGGATAAATGTTATGAAGGCTATCCTAGACATTAGGTTTATGTGATAAAATGAAAAAAGACCATTTATATTAGTAAAAAATATTTATTATTGTTTAAAACCTGTTTACGCTCCTGTTTCGCCCGCGAGACAAAAATGCTGCCTCCCCCTTCCTCAGTTACGACGCACTAAATTCTAACAAATATATTTTTTAGACGCTACACATGTTATACATCGTTGGAAAGCTACGATTCTTGTGCTTCCATTGAAATAAACCAATTCAAGATCAAGTCGCAATAGCAAGCAAAGTCAACGTCTTTTTCCGGTGAACATTCCTTCAACAATGCCAAAGAAAAAAGTTGTACTCACCCTAAGTTGTTCAAATAGGTCCAGGTGTGCAAATCATGCCATCAAAACTTGATCTGCGTAAGTCCCAAGGGTTCAAAGTATCTAACCATGTAAAGTAATTCGTCCAAATACAATGTTTTACGTTCATGAATAGCCATTATCCTTTGTTTCATTATGCAAGTTAGCCGACGGAAGAAACAACTTGTTCACATAAAAGTGTTATTTTCTCCAGTTTATCAACGGAGTATTTACAAAATGAAGGTCTCAAAATGTCCGTTGAACCCTCCCCTTTTGATTGACACCTTGTTCGACCCAATAGGAGCTTCCATGCCCCGTTGACAGCCCTCTAAAGCCAACTAGGTCTGTGCGTCCTGCCCCCCCCCCCCCGCCCCCCCCCCCGCCCCCCACACTCGTTCTAAACAAATTTCTCGAACTGGCTTCGACTGGCTCTGAAATTAGCTCGTTAGCCTTGTAGCTGACAGCTAGCTGAAAATGCCAATACCTCATTTGTATGCGTCTGTGGAGCCTTCAAAATAACAGTCGATTGCGCAATATGGTTGACAGAATCAGTGTTCTTTGTGCGCCAATCCTTGGAATCAGATAAAGCACTCCAATGTGTTCATGCTTCAGTTTTTGTGTTTCAGTATTACTAATTAGGGATTTAGCTATTATATATGATATTTCTAAGTACCAGAGATGGGCCAGAGATAACAATTATGAAAAATAATACCTTTTTATTTGACCTTGACCTTGGTTACAAAGGGTCATTTTGGAGTCTCCAAAAGACCCTTTTAGAAAATTCCTGGATGTACTCTTATAAAAACATGTGTCAAATATGAATATATTGTGGTATTATGTTTGACTTTTGATTTGAATTGGGTAAGGCTTCAACCTGTGGTCCAATTTAGTCTTCCAGATAATACCTACCACCTCTAGGCCTATTCAGGCCTCTGTTTTCAAAACAAAATCTAGGCGGAAATAGAAATTTTCACTTTCCTTGTGTTCAAGCTTCTATTACTCAACACTAGAAGGACTGACAGGGGTCCTGACAACAGGGGACATAACTTCAGAGTGTCAGCTTTCAAAAGAGATCATTTACATGCATGTACTCCAAATGGTTCAAGAACAGCTTCCAATTTACTTTGGGTATACTGTTTAGGCGTTTTCAGGCAAATTTAACAGGAACATGAAAAGGTTAAAAAAAAAAAAAAAACATTCACTCCTGCTCTGTTTGGCGTCCACCCCCACCCATCCTGTCTGGGGCATAGCGAAGTCATTCTTGCGGCCTGGGCAAATGCAAATTCTTAGATTCCTGTCCCCATTTGCTGAGTTAGGGCATCTAAAACAGAAAACATACAAACAAACACAAAGTTATAACTTTCAGTTGTGAATTTTTATGCTGATGAATATGTTCTCTGTGTAATCAAGTCTGCAGTCAAACTTTCCAACGTTCCACCCCATTACAGTCGCGACCGTTTCTTACATTCATTTGTTAAAGATTTGCCACAGCAACTAAGAAAAGAAGCCTCCTACATTGATATATCTAAACACTATCTCAAACTAACAAAGTGTAGCTTATCATAATTGTCTTGTGCAGCGTCAAACTTGACATTTCTCTATTGAAAGTGGCTGGGCTGTCGATGACGCCGGTAGACTAGCCTAGCTCTACTAGCACAGTCTAGCTCTACCAAATTGAGAAAATGACGATTCCCGACATAACCATTGGATTTTTAAGCCGGAATGTTTTGGGCTTGGTATGTATCTACCTATTAAAGTACAATGTTTTGTCATAACGGGGTTTTTTTTATATCCACATTTCAGACGAGGGACTAGAAATAGCTCTAGCCGTTACTGTAGCACTAGCTAGCTACAGTACAGTTGGTAAATTGGCTATACACATTCAACAATGAAATATTGATGGAAACTATGACTGAATTTAACATAGACAATGTAAATAAACGATAAACGTCTGCGAATATTACATTTGGTACAATTTAACATTAGATCAATATTCTGCTTACCTGATGTGGATCCACAAATGAGAAGAACATTCATCTGACGTTGATTTACCAAACGATGGTCTCCCGGTCAACTATAACTCAATGACTTTTCGATCATATTTCCCGGTTTAACTATAACTCAATGACCTTTCGATCATATTTCCCGGTCAACTATAATTCAATGACTTTTTCAATCATTGTTCCCGGTCAACTAGCTCTATAATCATCTTTTCATTTCCCAGTCAACTATAATTCAATGACTTTTTAACATCGTTGCTGTTTACCCGGTCAACTACAAATCGATGTTTAATCAATTAATCAGGACAACTATAAATCAATGTTATTCCAATGTACCCTATGTTTCATCGATATTGCAAGTGATTCAACGTTTATTGGGTGTGCTTTGCCTTCGGCAAGGGCACAACCTTTGTTCTCTCACATATATATTATTATTGTGAGAATGCTTAACAGCATTCTCACTATTGTTTTCCTGTTTCTCTTTATTATTGTGAGAATGCTGTTAAGCATTCTCACTATTGCTTTTCAACTTCTCAGTTCTTCCGCCGTTTTTTGGCCTTTAACTCGTTCTGCATACTTTAACCGATTCCTACAACTTTTGTATCAAAACGTTCAGCTCCTTCAGGAGATGATGGCTATGACTTTTGGTATTTCTCACTTTTATACTTTTTAAGACATTAAGGTTTTTGTGCAAATTATTCTCCCATTAAAAGTAATGGTAAATCCTTTCAAATCATTAAAAAGCTTCCTCCTCTTTCAAACGTAACTACTTCAGCTTACTTTCAGCTAGAGACACCATTCAACCTTTAAAATGTTCACAAGACGTTCAGCTATTCCCAAATGATTCAGCTTTTTCAAATGTTCAGCCAATTTTGAATTATGACAGTTTGAAATACATTAAAATGTTTGCTCCTTCTTGATTTTTATGAATGAGCAGCAAGCAGAGTGGCACACTCTGCTGGCTGCTCTTTTTCTGATATTCAACTAATTTGTCAAACAAATTCCTCTAACGTTCATATAGTTTAACTTACAGAAACAAGTTATACCTTAAAATGTAGGAAAAATTGTCCTCTTTCAGCCAATGTAACTACTAAAGAGCTCACATTTACAGATTTTCAGCTATGAGCCTTGAAGCGAGAGCAGCCTTTCAAATTCTCTCACTAACTTCAATGGAGAGGTGAGTAAAATCAGTCAGAGAAAGCAAGAAGGAACAAGATTTTGAAACTGCCGATAGAGTCGTATTTCTGACCGCATAGACATATAAAGGACATCTCTGATTTCGAGTCTTGGGTCTCGGAAAATATCCTCATTTTATTGATTTGACGTATAGTTTTGTGTCTAGGTCAACTTGTTTGAGGTGTGGATGCTAGGTAAATGTTCGTTTTTCTCTCTGCCTAGCTCGTTAGCTATCACAGCTGCGCCATCGCCGTGGCAACCAAACAAACACGCACCAGGAAAGCAGAAGGAACACGTTTTTGAAACTGCAGGTAGAGTCATATTTCTGACTGCACAGACATATAAAGAATATATCTGGTTTCGGCAGAGTCTTGGGTCTCGGAAAATATCCTTATATTTTGGATTGGACGTACAGTTTTGCGTCTAGGTTATCTTGTTTGAGGTGTGGATTCTAGCTACATTTCGGTTATTCTCTCCTATAGTCGAGCTAGCGCAATGGCTCTCCATAACTAAAAACGGTTCGACCTCTTTTCCACAATCGACCAAATTGGCCAAACAAGGTATGTACATTGAGCTGAAGGGGAAAAATAATCTAGCTAGATCGTTTTTATTTTAGCAAGTTTCACAGAAATTTGCAACAATCGACGCTCAAGACTGTCATAGCTGACCGTCACGAACAGCCAACCCGGGGCTGGGGTAAGTGTTTGCTGCAGCTGGCGTTAATCCTACGAACAAACGCTTCGTAACTGGAAAGTTTTTACTTTTAATTGACGATATTGAACACAGATGTTAAGTAACTTGTCTTTAGTCAAATATATTCTCCGTTTTCAATTTGAAGCAGTATCTAGCTTACTATAGGAAATCTCCCAATGCATCCTCTCTCTAGCTTCGCTTCGGCTAAAGTCAGATGGAGACGATGACGATGCATGCATTGTTCACGCCTATGGTGTTAATACAGTCTGTACAACACTTGCAAGAAATGATCCACTGGTTAGATGTAGCATGATCTTATTTAATACCCACAATACTGTAGTTCATCTTTTTTTGCAGCAGCATTTTAATCTGAGTTCAAGTAGCTTTTGCAGTTGCACAACCAACAAAGTCACGTAATGTGACGTGATTGAATTTAAAAGTTTTTATTTTTATGTCATCTTAAATTAAGTGTCTGAACAGGGCTGGGTGTGCAGGCACACATGATTAGTTTCTCCTCCACCTTGAACCTGAAACCTAGATTCTAGGTTAGAAATGTTGCCAGTCTGTTGCCAATGACCAACGGTTGCTACGTTTTTCCAGCAAGTTCAAGTCATTCCAGTGTTGTCCTTTTACCTTCAAATTCGTTCAACCCAGACTTCAGCAACTGGTTTTCTGCTAAATTTTCACATTTTCCTGCAGCTCATCTTTCTGAATTTTTGCCCTTATTGTTTTGCATTTTTCTTCTTCTTTTCTTTTCTTCTCTTTTCTTCTGTGTTCTGCCTTCATCTTGCTCCAGGTCCTTTCAAAAATACCTTTCACAGCAGTACCTTCCAACTGCCATACTTTTGCATTTTCTTCTCTTTTCTGTACTTTTCTGCCTTCATCTTGCTGCAGGTCCTTTCTAACATACATTTCAGGCCTTTTGAAACTCCAGCAAATAATTTTCTGCTACATTTTCAAAATCTTCAGAATTATTTCTCTTTTTTAATTTTTCTTCTCTTTTCTGTAGTTTTATACCTTCGTCCAGCTCCAGCCCCTTTCAAAAATACCTTTCAGGTGCTTCAGCTTATAACTTTCTACTAAATGTTCAAAACTTTCCGCTTTTTTAGCATGGTCAGCTATCCCCATTCAGGTTTTCAGCATTCTCACTGCTGTTTCGCAGGAACAGCCGTTTCTAGTTATTATTCTTTTTGCCCCCCTAAAACTCAGTCAATATTTGGCCTACATAGACAAAGTAGGTGTCAAAAGTTTCGTCTTGGTAGCGATTGAGTTGCTTCTATTGGAATTTACGTTCCGTTGCATGGTTTAAGCTGAAGTTAAGTTTCTGTGGCGAAAAGTGAAGCTAACGGTGGCTAATTTGCTAGCCACAGTCACTGACGTTACTAACGTCACTACCGTCACGAAAACACGCGTGACTACCTTTGGCAGAACATTCGTTTCGCATCTGTTAACTTGGGGGATAGCTAGGCTAACTATAGCTTTACTGCAAGGCAGCTGCAGAAACGCCACAAGCAAAGAGGCCAGGGTGATAACTATTTACTCATTTTACTTTGTGATATGACACACAATTGTCATGTGTAATGTACAGTATAAGCTGATATTATTAAGGAAGTACATCTACTTTCGGAAACAGTACTATTTCACTGAAGTATTAGCATCATGACATTAGCCTGTGTTGCCCGGGCAACACATACTACAGTGGTCTATGATGTAGCGTTATCTGTTTTCAATCGTTAAAATAAACATTCCTCACATATACATTTTCGTTGTAGGGTTTATTCTGACATTAGTAAACGATTTGTTGGTGAAATTACCATTACCTGTGGTTTCAAACCAGTGTAGCTCACTGCAACGCTGTAGCTTACGTGAGACACACTACAAAAACATCTACACTACACAGCTGTTTAGGAAGTCAAACGGCGACAGAACATGTTCGGCACTCCCCTTACTTAAATCAAAAGTCTATCTAACTACTAACCTGAACTTCATTGCCACAGCCTAAACGTTGTCAATCTGTTCATGAAAATAATTAATTTCAGCTTAAACCGTACAACGGAACGTTAAATCCAATTCAACCAACGCAATCGCTACCAAGACGAACACAGCAGTAGTCTAGTACTGTACCGTAGTAGTACAATTTACCGGGGCAGCTTCTCCACACAGGGCTATATCGCATTTTGCGTTGTTACTGACAATGATCGCTACCAGTGAGCTTTTTATGAATGAGCGATTTTCCACTAAATAAATGTCAAGCTTATTTACGTTTTGGGGGGCATATTTTCAGTTAGCAGATGGTACTGTTTGAATCGCGATTCCATCTTCTACTGCCGGGTAACGTCTAGAATAATCTTCAAAGGGGGTTCTTTATTAATGAATGAATGCAATGAGTAGGCTAAATGCCTGAAAATATCATGAGAAGGGAAAAACTTAAAATGACGTTTAAATCATAGAGATTAGGTCAATTTTTACACCGGTCTGCCCAATTTATTCGTTTTGTTTCAACGATGAGGCTGCCTCTTGCAGGGGAAATGAGAAGACATCTATTTCATTCTACACTTCACTCGTATTTTCAGTTGTAAATGAGCAGCAAAAAAAAATGCTTTTAAATCTATGTCATCTTTATAAATAATAAGTATGCATTTTTATATAAAATATACAGAAATATCAGTTGTAAAAATGTCATTCAAAAACGGACCCCTGTGCAACCGACGCAAGCAAGCACACCCTACAATTTCCCCAGAAATTGTACCCTCTCTAGTTTAGCATTGAGATTTCAATCTCAACCATTCTGATGATTTAGATGGAAAATCAATATTAATTCAATGTCGTCTTGCTATCTAAAGATCCTGTAAAGTGGACCTGGAAACGAGTTTTAAGTTCGCCACATCACAGAATAATGTGTTATTAACTACCCATCCAAATTCGAATGAAAAAATAACACCGACAAGTATGTTAAATTAGGCTTTGAAATCGTGAACAAATCAGCAGTCTTCTCTCCTTGAGACTGGGGAGGCGTGTCGCCTGAAGGAGCTGAAGCTACGCCCCTCGCTGCCTAGTGCCTACCTCCGACCCAGATAATGGACGCTATGTCAAGCCGATCAAAACCGTATAGAATTAGTATTTATTTGTTCAATGAGTGAAACATACAGATGCATATAAATGAAATGTTCCCCTGAGCTGTAACAGTAAAAATGGACACCAGAGACAGCAGACAGTGAGTGAGCTCTCCAACTAGGCTACTTCTAACACATTAGCTACCATTTCACCAAAATACCATCATTCTACACCGAGTAGCCTAATATCAATTTAGCGGTTTGCACTAACTCATAGCAGAGATACCTCTGGAAAAGTTATTTAGTATAATTATAACAAGCACACAGAACTGAGTGATGAACTGCTGGCGGCGGTGGATGGTCCAGGTGCGACCGGAGGATGAACGGCCGGAGGGGCGATGCTCGGTACGGCTCCGCGCTGCAAGAGAAGCAGTGTGTTGGTGAACCCCGTTTGTCTCTGGTCCATGTTAAAACTGTCCGCTGTGAAATGGTCAGTGCAGAGGCGGCTGTTGGAGTTTATCCGAAGCTTTCCATGAGCGTGTCTCTTCACAAAACCATCCACCTATTTTTCCTTTCATTAGCAATAGTGAACTTAAATGGCGTTGCAGCGCAGCTGTAGTTCTTGCATCCAGGGAAGATGCAGTTGCGGGTGGTGGGAGACATCCTGAAGCTAGCTAGCTAGCTGATGTAGGCTACAATAACAGTACAGCAGGAGGAGCCATTCAGTGACCTGACGTAGATAGGGCGAAATGACGTAGATAGGGCATTTTTTGGCTCCGCCCACTGTTTACGCTCCTGTTTCGCCCGCGTGACAAAAATGCTGCCTCCCCCTCCCTCAGTTACGACGCACTAAATTCTAACAAATATATTTTTTAGACGCTACACATGTTATACATCATTGGAAAGCTACGATTCTTGTGCCTCCATTGAAATAAACCAATTCAAGATCATGTCGCAATAGTAAGCAAAGTCAACGTCTTTTTCCGGGGAACATTCCTTCAACAATGCCAAATAAAAAAGTTGTACTCACCCTAAGTGGTTCAAAACCTGATCTGAAAACGGAAGAGAAACTGTTCTTCGGTTTAGAATCAGAGAATCAGAATCAGAATTCGGTTTATTCGCCATGTATGTTATACAAACACGGAATTTACTGTGGCAGGGAGGTGCAAAACACTAAACATATACAGATCTTAAATTAAGTAAAAGTACAAAAGTTTAACTATTTCTAAGAACTAAACAATCTAAGAATACAACAATTTAAATATAAAATAAAATATATATATAAAAATAAGAATAATGAGCAGCGTGAATGGTCAACATAGTGCAATCGGATACTGAGATAAAGTGGCTTATGCATACTGAATTGCCATTAGATGGATTTATAATAGTTAAATAAGGGAATGAATGTCAATGGGAGTCCTTGGCCTTGTTGAAGAGGCCAGTAGCAGATGGAAAGAAACTCTTCTTATGGCGTGAGGTTTTGGTCCTGATGGACCGCAGCCTTCTGCCATAGGGGAGTAGCTGGAATAGGGAGTGACCAGGGTGGGAGGGGTCGGCCACAATCTTCCTTGCACGCCTCAGGGTCCTCGAGGTGTGCAGGTCCTCGAGGGTAGGCAGATTGCAGCCGATCACCTTCTCAGCAGTGCGGATGATACGCTGCAGTCTGCTCTTGTCCTTGGCAGTGGCAGCAGCGTACCAGACGGTGATGGAAGAGGTGAGGATGGACTCAATGATGGCTGTGTAGAAGTGCACCATCATTGTCTTTGGCAGGTTGAATTTCTTCAGCTGCCGTAGGAAGTACATCCTCTGTTGTGCTTATATTATGTTGTGTTATATTAACTCATAGAGTTAATATAACTAGAGGAAGCAACTTTTGTCTTCCAAGATGGCGTCCCCATTCATTTCTATGAAAAGTGCACAGTGGCGCAGTGAGGCAAGCGAGAGTACGAAACTGGACCGCGCCATCTTTCCACTTCCGACTCTTCCGGTCTAGCTTTAAACAGTGGCTCTTTTTTCCCCTAGCTCCGAGACCTCGTGCACGCTTGCAACTAGCTGTACACGTCATACTTTGCGACAACCAGTCGCGAGCATAGATTTATATGGTTGCGAGCGTGTGAGCTAAAGGCCGAATTATACTTCTCCGACTCCGTTACGGACAGACGGAGTCGGACGGATTGATTGAATTTATAGTACTCCGAAGGCTGTGGGTGCTGAAAACAATTCACCGCCAGAAGAGTAGGTGGGGCAACGGTTTTTTGTAAGTCGTCATCGAGTGTTTATTTACCTAGGTTATCGAGAAGTCGGAGCAAATGTACAAATTAGCCGTTTCATCAATAAAATACGCACATTGCCCAAAATACGCACACTGCCCATTTCTCGTCACATTTTAATTCAGATGCTGATTTACATGTACTGTTTAGCTGAAATATGAATTGTAAAAACTTACAGCAATGGCGGTCAAAGGATTCTGTTCGTCCTGTTTATCACGGCCATCACGGCAACCCCGCCCCTGACGCAAGCGGTTCTTAATACGGACCAATCACAGCCAAGGGGTATCCGTAAAATGACCGACGGACAGACGGATAGTCACGGAAATCAGGAGGTGCACGTAGAGCTCTCCGAGGGGCTCGGAGAGGGAATTCCTCGTCGGAGAGGGCGTTCCCTGTGTCCGTCTCCGTAAAAACGGAGAAGTATAAATCGGCCTTAAGGCATTGCAGTGGCAGAATGGGGTACAAGTCCGATAAGAATCAGAGACATGATGCAAACTTTACGGAAATGTATGCTGTCACTGTATAGTATTCCTTTCACTTGTTTTTTAGAAATAGGCTATAGGGCTAAATATAGGGCTATTCTAGATGGAACTCATCGCATATGTTGTTTTTTTTCTTCGTGATTTGAGTATGATTTCCAACGCATTGTTTCGGATTAAATAAACTGTTAACATGAATGTTAACATTCCTTTTGATTAATGGATGTGCATGCAAATACTCTACAGCTATCTGGCTGAAGAGCAAAGTACAGTATGTGCTCACCCCAGTAAAGCACTATGTAAACAGAGTTAAAGCAATAACAGAGAATAATTTTCATTTTAAACTAAGGCTGTGTATTATGTAACAGTACTTTGCTCTTTCTGTGTAAAGTGTTTAAAAGTGTATTTAACTCCCATTTATAATACGTTTGAAACTAAACAGTAAGGCATCCCATTCAAATTTAAATAAATGTATCACTGATAAAGATGCAAAATACCACACTGCATGTAATTTAATAGATAAATACAATTAATCTATATAGCATTGTTTATTATAAATTAGGCAGGAATGATGACTTCTCTGAAATATATAAACTCTGAAATATCAAGGTCAAGTAAAACAAAACAACAAACATTTTCCTACATCCTCAGTGCATACAATTTGTATAATTTTTAAGGTGTCCATAATCAGTTTATAAGATTATAATAACTTCAGTTTAATACACAGACATGGTTAAGCTTGTGCGTATAGAAATAAAACCTGTATATTTGATGTTAGGAACAGGCTACCACAGTTACATGGCAAGTATGTCTCACTGGACCTGACCACCAGCCACTAGTCATCTTATGCACATTTCAAATCCATAATCAAGACCCATCCAAGTTATGGATTGTGGAGATAAGATCACAGACCAGCCCTTGGCCACCACAGGTCCCCTAACCTTCCCCCTTTGTCTGCCAATATCCCTCTTCACCACTTGATAGTGAGTCCGCTACCAGCCTTCTCCACAGCATGGTACTGTGTATGCAGTAGCTCCTTGGCTTTTTCCTCCCCTAAAGAGAGTAGCCAGGACTTGTAGAGTTCTGCCACACGGTGATCCTCCTCAGGCACTAGGGGGTGCTCTGCCCTGTACAGATCCTCCACCTGCTGTAGCAGCTCTTTGTTGGACTGCTCAGGTAAAGGCTTCACCTGCCCTCCCCCATTCAGGCATCCTGTCATACAAGCAAATCTTGTTTGAGAAGATGGCTTCAAACTATTCGCCTACATACATTCCTGGATTTTCAAAGGTGAATAGAAATGGGCAAACAATGTTTTGTGTTAAGACCATTCGTCGTCTTGCAAACAAAAGAAAACAGCCTCTTCTTTTCTCCTCACCTGAAGGACAGGCCATCACTTCCACAAAGTGGTATGGCGACTTGCCCCTCTTGAGTTTCTGCACTAGGTTCTGGATGTTCCGGAAGCCGTAGGTAGCAGCAAAACGCAGCAGGACGGCTCCATTCCTCTCCAATGTCACCTCTTGAAAGTCTTTGTTTCTGAGGGATTAGAGGACAGGCAGAGGTTTCAAAAGTAGCACAGCAAACATTGTTCCCCAATAAAACACCTCAGAGCCCAAATGTTTGTCTCGGATGAGCCCAATTAACCCTTGTGCTGCTTTCGGATCACATGACCCAAAGGTTCATAACGAACCATCGTTGTGTTTACCCAATACAAAAACAAATAAAAATAATTTTCTTTTAACCTTCGCAATGTGGGGGGGGGGGGTCTGAGACAGCCCAACGGTTAAAAGAAAATTATTCATTTTGTTTTTGTATGCGGTAAAGTTGTCGCAATACGACGGTGGGTCACAATGACTGATGGGTCAGAATGACCTGAAGATAACACAAGGGTTAAGATGACGTCATCTTAATTCAATATATGCAACCATATACAGTTAAACAACATTGTGGCAGAGTGACTGTACAGTACCCATGACAAGTTTTTTTTTCTCTGTACGTCCCTGCTGCACCCCAGGTTGATATGTTGTAGAACCAAACTTACTTGAGCGTGTTGTATGTCAGCTCCGGGACGCCCTCTCCGAACAGCTGTCTGGCTGCGTGGCTGAACACGTGATGGAGGTACCCCCCTGAGCCACTGCCTGCGTGTCGCTGCAGTTCATCCTCACATACGCTGCTGAACCTGCAGGCGCACAAACACACACACATTCTGTCTTGTAGTAGGTCGCACCTAAATTTACATGCACACCCTTTCTTCTTCCTGGCACAAAATATGAGTGGGTGGTTTGAATATGTCATTGGAGAGCCTTACATTGTGTCTAACGGTGCAGGTTCCACATCTTTAAGAGATACTTTCTCCTCTTCTAACATCTTCAGAACCTCACCTGTAATCAGAGTGAATGATTGAGTGAGTGACACAGAAAAGAGAGAAAGAGAGACAGAAAGTCAAACTAAGTTTTTGTGTGTGTAAGGGCAACATACATCCACACAACTCTACATGCTCAAAATGTCAACACTGAATGCATGCCTGAGGTGATGACACAGTCCACCTCCCTCGTCTCATCTTCAGTCAGGTAGAAGTCTGGTCTGGAGGCCTCCAGCTTCTTATCGTAGCAGGGCATCACGGTCACATGGTAAATTTGCTGAGGGCTCAGACCCTGTAAAAACCACCCACATCTAAATAAAGTCTATATTACAGAACAAAAGTACTCGTATATATATATATAAATGTAGCTAATTCAAAAAGATATCCAGAACTATATAATTCAGTTCCTTTCATGATGACCCCTGTCAAATGAGAGTGGCTGTATACCTGCTGTCCAGAGAAGTACCTCTTGACCAGGGACCCCATCACCTGCTGAGGGGAGCGGGTGGTGCTGATGTAGGGAAGAATGAATTCTCCGTGGGTCTTCTCTGCATAGCAGATCCACCCTGGATACATGCACAGATCACACACACTAAAAAGTAAACTATCCATAGAGGAATTTTTGTTTCCCAATGCTTATTCTACTTATTTGCTTTGTGACAAAGGGCATGAATAATTAAAAGTTAGATGCAACCGATCTAAAATGATGCACTCAAGATGAACCTTGAGTGCAGTGAAGTGCAGGGGGGTCTTGGGTTGTGGCTTACCTGGGCAAGCAGAGGCCAGCATGGGGAGAGCCTTCTTGTCTTGCTCCTTCCTCTGGAAACGCTCCACAAACTCCCTTTGGCTCTCCAGCAGGCTGAAGGTGCGACTGAAACTGGTGTCAAACACATGGTGAACGCCTGAAACAGAAGTGGACCACATTTGTCTTGAAATCAAATATGTGGGGGATATATTGAAATGGGAACAAGCTAGCATGTCTCATAATAACTCATAATCACTGACCTAGATTCTTGAAGAATGCAGTGAGCCTCCTGCCTGCCTCAGTACTGCTAAGGCCATAGCGTGCTGCCAAAGATGCTCTGGACTGGGGAGACACAGATACCACCACAACCTTCTGCTCCTCTGCTCCACTCTGCCAGGGAGTAATGGGAGAATTAGCCTAATACAGACACACACACAGACATACACACACGCTTTACCTTGTTATTGCGGAGCACTCTGTACAACTCCTCATGGCTCTGTTGTGTGATAAGGACGCTCTCCGCGGATGTAATGCAGCCACTGCAAGCTAAGCAGTCATTCAGAGTGATTTTTGCTTTCTCCAGCTTCTGCATCCTGCCATCCTGCGGAAACAAGGTTTACAAATCCATGCTTTACGGATAGAGAATAGCGGATAGCTGCACATGGCTGTGTGGTCAGACACAAGGGTATTGGTGTTACAGGCTTACTTAGACGCACCCACCTGATTGACTTGGAAATAACTGCCGTCATCCTCGATCTGAATTTTGGCCACTGATCTGCCTTGCTTTTTATCTACCTTGACTGGTTTTACACATTCCTAAAATGCAAAACGACGGTGAAACATGTGTTGATTAACGTTAGTGTGTTTTCAAAGTGTCAGCTTTACTGTGTTAATTAAATGAAGAGATCATACCCAGTATTTTACCCAACCGGTAAATCAAATTGCCCAGTTCGTCAATCAAGACGTCAGCAGCATAAAATTCAGGCAAGCTAAGATTTGGTTAGCTAAGGTTACGGTTAACTGGTCAACAAAAAATTATGTGACCTAACTACCATATTTAGGCCTAGGGACATCACAGCGATCTAACTAATTTATTAAATTCGAGGCGTAACAAGTGAGCTCGAATCTGTTTCACCTAGCCTAGCTTCATCGGGTTACGCCAAGTAGCCCAACTCGCAAGCTACTGTACAGTACTGCTAGATGTAATACACGGTTACGGTAAAAGGTTAGTCGTTCACATCAACTAAACTTACTAACAACCTCTGGGACTGACTTTGTCAATACAAATCATCATGAGATGAAACTACACAATTAAATTGAGCTTCAATTACCTGAGAAGGGGTGATAAAGTCATCGAGATCTGTCAACTGTAGCACACCGCTGAAATGAGACGCCATTTTAATGCCGTAAAGCATTTGTTTATTTTATGTGTCGTAAAACACATCAGAGGGGGGGAAGCTCGCCACATCTCGCCTAAGGGGAGGGGGGGGGGGGTTGGAAAAGTTGGCAGCCCTGTTACAATTTAAAGTAAATACTCAATTATGTTACATCATGACAACAACATTAAGTCGAATAGAAAGGTATTTTAATGTTACTGTATTGTTTCGGGGAGTCAGGTGACTGAGCGGTTAGGGAATCGGGATAGTAATCTGAAGGTTGCCAGTTCGATTCCCGGCCGTGCAAAATGACGTTGTGTCCTTGGGCAAGGCACTTCACCCTACTTGCCTCGGGGGGAATCTCGCTGTACTTACTGTAATTTGCTCTGGATAAGAGCGTCTGCTAAATGTATTGTATGGTCAATCAATTATTACTGCTAGGCTGTAAACACTAAAACATTGTAAAATTGGAATAAATAACATACAATTTTGCAATTTAAAGGAAGGTCAACTGGTTACCTATAGTTCTTAATGGTGCTTCTTTATTTACTGTCGTAAATAAAGTACTATCGTACCAAAATGATGACCAAAGTGATACAAAAAATAACCCTATATGGAACAGAGACACACAGTACCCCAAATAAACTAAGGAATCCAGTTCCAGCTTTTTATAAAGGCCACCCCTATACTGTCCCCACCAGGGAAGCACGGCCACTGGGGGGATATCTACAACAACAAGTCTCCACCAGGAGAGTGAGATCATGCAGCAGAATTGCACAACAGCCATGTAAACAAAATTCAACGTTTTAAACAAATGTGTGTACACTGGCCAAGGAAAGAAATGTGGAAACCTACAGGTTATGGTAACAGGTCACAGGCTGCTTCCAGATAACGTGTCCCTTGACTACCTGGACCACAATCTGTGTGATGGGTGATAGGATTTTAAAGACAGTAGACAAACATCACTGTGCACAGCTGGAAAATGTTTTGCACTTTCAGGGATGTCTAGGACAAGATATTTATTTATTTCAGACAATTTACCACAAAAGTGATTGGTAAACAGTAGTTATAAAAAGAAAAGAACAATCCCGAACAACATATTCACCAGTATTAGCTCAGCCTCGCATTACATATTCATATATACATTTTGAACATAAATAGAAACTGATAATATAAACAAGATTTCCAATTGAATAAACTTGTAAGTATATATACCTTCAGATATGACATGAAATAATACAAATGTTCTGAAAAGGGGTATGAAGAAGCAAAACTTAACCCTCGTGCTGCCTTCGGGTCACATGACCCAAAGGTTCATAACGAACCATCGTTGTGTTTACCCAATTTTACCCAATACAAAAACAAATTAAAATAATTTTCTTTTAACCTTTGCAATGTGGGGGGTCTGAGACAGCCCAACGGTTAAAAGAAAATGCTTCACTTTGTCTTTGTATGCGGTAAATCTGTCGCAATACGACGGTGGGTCACAATGACTTATGGGTCAGAATGACCCGAAGATAACACAAGGATTAAGATACCCACTTTCTATTTGCACTCATGTATATTTTAGTTCTAAATTTGATATTAAATCCTGTTATTTTGGTATATTGTTTGATATTGTTCCCTTTATTGTGGGTGTACCAGTACAATTTCCCACCCGGGGATCAATGAAGTACTTCTCTACTCTTTAACCCTTGTGTTATCTTCGGGTCATTCTGACCCATCAGTCATTGTGACCCACCGTCGTATTGCGACAACTTTACCGCATACCAAAACAAAGTGAATCATTTTCTTTTAACCGTTGGGCTGTCTCAGACCCCCCACATTGCGATGGTTAAAAGAAAATTATTTTTATTTGTTTTTGTATTGGGTAAAATTGGGTAAACACAACGATGGTTCGTTATGAACCTTTGGGTCATGTGACCCGAAGGCAGCACGAGGGTTAAACAACAGTAAACATAGCTCTCTGTGCTGCAATCAGAAACAAATCTCATTGGAAAGTTCCAGCATGAGAGAAGATTTTAGTCTATTCAACTCTATGTATCAATTTCCAGAAACTGAGAAGTCTTGTATATGCCTCAAATATTAATGCTTGTTGTGTTACAATCCCCACACAGCAGGGACAGACAATACGTCTAGAGAGACTTAGGCTGCCCATTCAACTTTAAAATTCGCTCAGCATCCTCAGCACACTCTCGCATTATATCCAGCTCTGTGTTGACATTCTCTTCCATCCCTTCCTCCACAGCATCTGTAAAGAAGATGGCCCCCATCTCTACACGGAAGTCTTCTATGTAGGTCTCCCACTTGTCCAGCAGTCTGACAGAGGACACAACAAATACATTATGCTGCCTTTAAAATCTAGAGAAACTATTGACAAAATATCAACAAAGTAGCAGAGCCAGGAAGTGTGTTGGATGTGAGAGGTTTTTCAGTTGGCTTTACCAAAGGATAAACCATCTGATTGGCAAAGTCTGATTGTCATGCTAACACATTCAGACCTAGCTGTTCTTGGCAAAATACAGACCATCATTGGAAATAACCACTGTGATATTGTTAGAATTGTGCACTTGTAGTCCTTGATTAGGCCGATTTTTGGCACTTACTATGCACTATTTGTATGTTGTTTTGGATAAAAGCATATAATGAAGTATATATTTTTTTAAAGCATATACTAAAGTAAAAGTAAAATGTCTGTACATCCATGTAATCATTCATTCATCCATATTCCAAAATATGACTCACGTTTTCAGTTCATTGTGAAAGATTTCAATGTGTCTTGGGTTTGCAAAATTATGCCTTCTCTGGTAGCGACCAAAGCCCCCTTTGATAAAGCTGTAGTAGTCAAACGCAGAAGACAGTATCATGCATGCCTTTTTTTAAAGGCATCTGAGATTATTACCTTGAGATGAAGATCTTCTGAGAATTGATGACAAACAAATATAATGGAATGATTCTCACAAGTTATCCATGAGTTTGTTAACTTCAGCCTTTAGTAGTGTGTGAATTGTATGCACCCTATGGTAGATCTGTGAGCCGGCGAATGCAACACTTCCCTTACTGTAAAAACAATAGAATAGGCCAAAGGTCAAACTCTGTAGCTCTCTGTATAGATAAAGTGATGACAATGTTTAACAAATCAGAATAAATCAAGAACACTTTTAGGAGTTCAATTGAAGAAGCAAGATCCTCTATAGATTTCTTACCATACATTTTCCTCCACTTCAATTTTACAGCCCAGTATGTGATGGGCTTCAATTTGTGCCTTCTCACCAAATGAGCCTGTTCAACACAGAGAAAAAGAGAGGAAGTATATCCAAATTAATGCTGTCTGGACAAGCGTGTCGTGCATTATGAATCACATCACACTTGTATAGCCCTTTTTACAAGCAATGTCAAAGAGGGCTTCACATACACCCACTGGACTGCAACTAAACCCTGTAAACCCTCAAACATTTGTATCCTGTATTATTATTTATTCGCCCCTGGTTCTATCCCACCTACCATGTTTGAGTGTCAGAAGACACATGGCCAGGGAAGGGATGCCAACAGGAAACAGTTCACATAACACAGTGTGATGCTCATACCTGGAAAATGATTCAACTTTAGACAAGAATATTGCTGATGTGGCGATACAAATGCTCAATCTATATTGAAAATCTGAGATGGAACTCAGAAGTCCTGTCAATAAATCTATGTCTGACCTTTGCCATCCAGTTAACATGATGCCTTTCAGAGCTATGGAGGGGTATTTGGTGAACATATAGGTCATGACGATGAGCCAGGATAGGTGGTTTTGCAAGTGGTGTTCAAGCGGTGTCCATATCTGGTTGATAAGCGAGGCACCTTTGAATGCACTGGCAAACCATAAACTCTGGAACCCGGCAGATTCGTATCTAGATATCAGATTACCTGGTGACCAGAAAGTAGCACATCTGGCAACATTCTCAAAGACTCTTAAAGACAATTATGAGTTTTGCATTATACGCCATACTATCACTGCCTAATGAAATGTAGCTATGTAGGATAACAAAACACTTAAACCATGCAGGGCTCGACAATAACGATGGCCCGATGGCCCGGGACCAGTAAAAAGTAACGTCGGGACAGTTAAACTAGCAACTCACTTGCCCGATACGGCCACTGCAAATTATTGATTGAAAAAAAATCGCATTGTAAAAGTTAACATCCTTCATATGTTTTGCTATCTGCTAAATGCATAAATAACTTTGCAGCTCGTGGGGCGCACATTTGGCAAATCAAGAGTTGAGGAGTGACGAGTGGTTGTCAAATTGTAATTCTCTAATCTCGATACATTTTTTAACAACTGGCGCGAGACAATAAAGTGAAGATGGCAGCAAAGTAGAGCTACGAGCCCAAACGGAAGCAACGTTTTTTATGGAACGAAGATGCACTGTGTCGTCTGTCGTATGTTCCCGTCTAAAGCAGACAAAAGTGGATATTTTTACATTTTACAGAGGCACCGAGAATTTTCGAAAACAATACCTGACCAGCCATGCTAGCAGACAGCACCTGGTTTTCGTGACAGCTAAGCGGATGGTTGACAATCCATCTTCCAGGCCGTTGACCATGCTGGTCAGGAATTTAAATGTAGATGCCCATCGTGTTATTGCACGATTTATAACAACGGCATATCACGTAATTAAGACGGGCCAGCCGTTCGCCTCGTTCCCCCAGGCTATTGAACTGCAGCAGAATAATGGTGTCGACTTGGGTACTTAGTATCATACTGATGAAATGCTATGGAAGCTTTTATATATTAGCATTGAGGGACCAGAAGTTTCAGTTTCAGCCAGAGTTGTGCAGAGATGGCTGTCAGCAGGGAAGAGAGCACGTCACGTTTGAGGTTAAAAGTCAATTGTTTTGCTGACTATTACCTTTTTATTTTTTATCACTAGAAATGTGATTTCACTTTTGTTCTTTTTATATCCAGGATGTGTTTAATAAATGGTTAAACATGTTAACAGAATAACACAACTTATAAGTCTTTGGTTTTGTTGTAACAATGATAAATTACAACTTTTGGAGGGGGGGCCAGTAAAAATTGTCTTGGGGCCAGTAAGTTTCAAACCCACTGGCCCGGTGGGGCCAGTGCCAAAAAAATGTTAATGTTGAGCCCTGCCATGTATGCTAAAATACCATATACTGTATGCTAAAACTTGTATATGCTATGCTATATGTGAAAGCCAAGTACATACCAATAACATCTGTATCTACTGAACTCCCATAGTTCCATATAGTTGGAATGGCAAAATTCTGCAGGCCAGACTGTGATCAAATATAAATTGTCAGTCAAGCACCCACTGACTCACCAAGAGACAAGTGAGTGTAAATATGTGCATTTCATTGTACTCAATACAAAACTATGCTGATTGTCATGTCAAACTTAACACAAAGGGAATCTGATGCATGATGATGATGACAATACCATACACATCAGGACTCTGAGCCCTGGTCTTTTCTCCGAGATGAAGCAGGCCATTTCCACTGTGTGCTTCAGGAACATCTGATCAACACCTCCCTTGTTGCCTTGTAACCAATTCTTAGAGTCTTCACCGGTCCCCAGACCAAAAACCTATGCAACACAGAGACCAGGGATAGCATTATACTACAGAGCAAACAAAAAATGTACTTCCACATTTTACATGCTGGTAGAGACACACACAAAGCTCTGTATAACCAGGGAGGGTCTCTCACTTCATCGGCCCCCATGTGGAACCAGGTGGCCTCAGGATGACAGGCCATGACCTGGGACACCATACTTTTCACAAGGGTCACAGAGTCGGGGTGGTGGGGATTCAGATCGTTGGGTAACTGTATCACCTCCCTCAGGGGAAAGTACTGCTTATGCTTCAACACAAACTAAAAGCAGAAGAAATGTTTCTGTGGGGTTTGAATCAATAACTGCTATATTTAATCAATGATGGTACAACACATACAATATTAGATATTATGTGATCTGGATTTTTTTTTTTATCATAAATATTTTTGGGAAATTTGAAGAATAAGTTAACAGAAGGATTTTACACCACTGTGTGTTTTCAGTCCTGTTAGATAAAAAATGGAGAGGCATTCTGGAATGTGAGCCACATACCTCAAGGTGTCCAAACACTTGGACAAGAGGGATGATATCCAGTTTGTTAAGTTTGGCCAGGCTCTTTATTTTCTCAATGTCCTCCATGCTGCACCACAAAACAGAGACATACTCAATTATTATTCAGTTCCTTTGAAACATCCATTTGCAAAAGGTTACTTTCCTGTCAATGTTGACAAGTGTACTGTAGGTAACCTGTATGCATATGGGGATCTGAGAATCTGTAGGTCTCCATAATAGGGGAACATATCCTCATACTCTAACAGTATCCCATCGGCACCCAGAGATGAAAGCAGGGGAAAGATCTGGAATGAGAACAATCATAATCTCTCTATACTGGTGGGAAATGTTTTGTACAGCATCAATTATAGTTGCAAAAACTGCCGTCCTAGTCCATTAATCGTTAGAAAATACAGACACAACATGATTTTGGAAGTCTACAGACCTCTAACTTCAGGTCAACCTTTCTCACCTGCTCTAGGTAATTCACTTTGGGTGCAGCACCTTTCAGATCCAGGTGGACTATCTGTAAGTAAGTAAGTAAGACTTTATTTATATAGCACATTTCATACAAGAATTGTAGCTCAAGGTGCTTTACATAAAATAAATAAAAACAATAATACAAGTGATAAACAATTCAAACAAAAATAAAAATCCTAATAAGATCTCTGTTCAAGAGAGAAAACAACTTTAAACATGCATCTTAAAAGTAACATATACATTTGGTTCACCCCTGGTCTGTATATATAAAACCATACACTCTGTTAACAGATCCTTTCCCCAGGTCAAGAGTATGGGCCGTATTCTCTGTTAACAGATCCTTTGCCTCAGATCAAGAATACAGATTGTTTTACATATTTGTTTAAATACTTCACGGGACCAGAGTTCTTGTATGCTATCAGAGTTCGCCAACTCTGACCTAGACAAAGTAAAAATAGCAAGTCAAATAATGACCCAAATTTACTAAACCAAGATTCTACAATAATATAACTAATAGAAGTAGGATTACAAGTAACACACATACATTTGGTTCACCCCTGTATATATAAAACCATACACTCTGTTAACAGATCCTTTCCCCAGGTCAAGAGTATGGGCCGTATTCTCTGTTAACAGATCCTTTACCTCAGATCAAGAATACAGATTGTTTTACATATTTGTTTAAATACTTCACGCGACCAGAGTTCTTGTACGCTATCAGAGTTTGCCAACTCTGACCTAGACAAAGTAAAATTAGCAAGTCAAATAATGACCCAAATATGTAGAGGGCTTTTATTCAAAGGTGCTACTACCTTCACTGCGTCAGCCCTATCAGACTTGTTGACTTGTGGCACAGCTGAAATGATCTTTGGTTTCACTTCTTCCTTCAACTTAAATGGATCCATCCTATCTACTTTATTTTCAAGGTTTATTCGCCAAAACGTCCCAGGATCAATAACAGTCTTCATGTTATTCCTCTTTGTTCTGAGATTAGAAGCAAAATTAAATGAGATATTTCATGGAGTGTAATTTCATTTTTAAAGGTGACATGACATGCTTTTTTTGGATGCTTTTATATAGGCCTTAGTGGTCCCCTAATACTGTATCAGAAGTCTCTTTCCCGAAATTCAGCCTTAGTGCAGAATTACAGCCACTACTAGCAGTCCCACAAGGAGCTTTCCTTAGAACGCGCTGTTTTGGTGTCTGTAGCTTTAAATGCTAATGAGGAGCGGAGCGGCGGCACCATGCGCTAATGTTTACAATGGATGTATCGCAATGGCTGTAGCCCCGTTGCTGTAAGATGCCTCGAATTTGCCCATTCTCATCTGATAACCTTGGTTTGCAGAGGTACACATTCTGTCATTTCAATGAGGGGAAAGGCGGATATCGCGCGCGCCATAAGACCAACAGCAGAACGGTTATCCAAATAACAAAGAAGTGTACAACACTCACGTTACAGCATGTGTATTCACACACATACTTGATGCTATCTACCTTTCCATTAGCGACAGTAACTCAGCTGTTAGCTGCAGAGCTAATGTTACAGCCACATTCTAAGGGCTAGGTAAAGCTACAAAATGATATAGCGTTAGTTAACTTTCTTGTACGAGGTTAGTAGCTGGACGAAGGAGATCGAGTTAGTACTGATCCAGAATTTAATTTCAGCAAGGCCAGTTTTGTGTTAGCTCAAGTTGAGGAAACAGTCGTGGCTGAAGTGTCTGGCGCAGACATACAAAACAAATCCGCCTACAACAGAAGTTGTGTAGGCGCATTTCCAGACAAAATAAAATTAAGACACTGGGTCTTCAGAGGCTCGGATGAAGGAACTGTAAAATAATTTTTGTTTTCCTTTGTACATCCAAACTGAGCAAATGTAATGCTTCGTTCGTTTGCAAGCCATGATGTCTCTCGAGGATAAAAACACTTGCACGGTCGTAGCTCAGTTTGTTATGGGCGGGACAGATTCTCTGGGCGGGCAAAGCAGAGAGAGGGGAGGTAACCTTCACCTTCAGATTTTCAAACAGAGCAATTGAGCCTTCATTTTCTCAAAGGCGGAGAAGAACACCCAGGGCTTGGTTTACAGCTATCGAAAATTCTAGCCACTGGGGGACCAAAGGCAGGCTAGGGGAACTCATATTAATGTTAAATAACCTCCTAAAGTTAAGTTTTCATGTCATGTCACCTTTAAGTACTTTGTGTGACGTTGCACAGTCAACTAATTCAAAATGCATACAGAGTAGTAACATTTGTATATAACTGGATTATTGAACCGTCCAGCAAATGATGAGTGGGAACTTACCCTGAATTAAAAAACAAAAGTTTGACAACAGCAAAAACGATAAGAGTGATTGCAATCGACCTTAGAACTTTAGTAGCCATGGTGCTTAACCCTTGTGTTCTCTTCGGGTCATTCTGACCCATCAGTCATTGTGACCCACCGTCGTATTGTGACAACTTTACTGCATACAAAAACAAAGTGAAGCATTTTCTTTTAACTGTTGGGCTGTTTCAGACCCCCCACATTGCAAAGGTTAAAAGATAATTATTTTTATTTGTTTTTGTATTGGGTAAAATTGGGTAAACACAACGATGGTTCGTTATGAACCTTTGGGTCATGTGACCCGAAGGCAGCACGAGGGTTAACCTGTCACAAGAAAATATGGCACAGCACTGTAAAACACATGTACACTCATAAAACATCCTTTTGCATTCACTGTTCCTATTCCACCAATATTACGCATCATTGTGGTGTCAATATGATTAGACACATGGCACGTTTACTTACCAGAACGCCTGCTTTGTAATTAAATCTATCATCGCCAACAAAAATCATGGCATAGAGATGTAAGTCACCAGAAAACTTTACGAAGCGCCCTCAACAGTAGCGCAAATGCCAATTGCAACTAAACGCGCACTTCCGTGTGTTTTGTTCTCTTGTCTGTCTGGATCTGTGACATTCTGTGACATTCGGGTCACAAATACAATATATTTAAATATATATATATTGCATATATATGTACATACAAATACAATATTTATTTATAAATTTGTATGGTCACTATACATAGACCTAATAGCCCATTTGCCATGTAGGTATAGGTCGTAGACTATAGGTAGGTAGGTAGGTAGGTAGGTAGGTAGGTAGGTAGGTAGGTAGGTAGGCTACTTGACCCTAGACATGTGCGCCCTCGTGTGGTAGACCTGCATTGGAAGCGCTGCTTCACATCATAAACATAGCTGCTCCAGCACAGCTGATTCAAGTGAATGGTCGTTACAGGGAAACATCTAAACATACAGGACTACTGCTCTTGAGGACCAGGGTTGGCCACCATTTTAATACAACGTCCGGGCTTCGTTTAAATGTTTTTTTCACATATTTAATGAATCATAATTAAAATAAAAGGCACTATGTAGGCTATTCTAGGAATGGAGTATGACTGGGCTATTTTATGACAGAGACTGTCATTATCTATAATTAACAGTGTTTCTTACATACTAGTATTAGAATTGGACCAATACGCTGTTCTTATGTGTCCGAAGACGTTCTCAAAAGTTAACAAATCCGACCAATTATCACCCTACGTCACACGACTATCAAGCATGCTCAACTGCGCATGTCGGAGGCAAAAGAGAACTTCTCCCGGGTATAATACACTTGGAGTGTCGATCAGGTCATTATAAACTCCTCAAAAAAAGTTCGGAAACGTTATTTTGGTCGATTATTCCTTCCCTTTCAATAATACCAATATAATATACAATAGTATTGTATTTTATATCATTGGAAAGCCTGATTAGTCACCTTTACAACGAGGTACAAATAAGGATCGTGCATTCATGGAATGAGCAACACAGAAAAACACAGCCCCAAAAAATGTGCCAAAATACCCTGCAATATTCTTCTGTTAGCTGGTAGCTAGCCTACTGATCTCCAGTCAGCAACATAACACACAAAGTTCAGAAAAACTAAGGAGAACATACCGCCTGTAGCCTACCTCATAGAAAATATTTTGGTAAATAAAAGCTAAACTAGAAACGTATACGCTTTAGTTGCAGTTCCTAACTAAAGCTAGATAGCTAGCTACAGTACCGTTTCGGAAAAATAACTTGCGCTGTGGAGACAGTCGGAAATATTTAGAACTCATCTAAAGGTTAAATCTTAGAAGAAAAAAGAAACACTGTCTGAACATTTCTGATCCAGTCAGAAGCCTAACAGAAACAGTATGGCAAGGTCAGTGATCCTACTGTATGTGTATCACCGAGGGGGATCATATCCAGGGTTCTAAATTAACTTTTTTGTTCACCAGCCAATTTGGCTGGTAACTTTCTAAAGTTACCAGCCAATCAGAATTTCCACTAGCCAAATTCTTTCCGGTGAAAATAAGATCAATTATGAGTTTCACTGAATGAATTTGATCATTTTATTAACATTGGTGGCATGAAAAACACAGAAAATGAAGTAAAATGAAGCACAGAAGTATGATGCAAGGGTATGTGAAATCACCAACACGTGACTAAGTAAGGACAAGATTTATTGTAAATGGCTAAAACGTCCATTAGCGTCATGATGAGATTATTACCTCCTATGATCCGCTATGCTTCGTTTGACTTCTTCCTTGTGTTTTCTGGTGGACGCTCCGTTCGTTTCCACGGTTTCTCGCGCCGGTTTAACTTCAACTGCGCGCAGCCAATGGGCGTATAAAACGTTATCACGTAGCATTACGGCACAGTGTTCATGGGAAACTTAGGAAGTACTGCCAGGGGGATAAATGACCGAGAACCATGCCGAGAACAGAGCCTTATGTATCATTCATCTAATGCCTCATGTATCACCGGCCAAACTGGCTAGTGAGTTTTTATTAACACCCGCCAAAATGAATTTTAACCCGCATTTGGCGGGTGTTAATTTAGAACCCTGATCATATCTTTCGTGATGAACGCTGTTACTGCTTGAGTAGGCTAATTTAGTAGTAGCCTACATTAATATGGTGTTAAGCTTTGAACATTTCGATCAGTGATCCTGTCGGGTGTTATTAGGCTTATTTGACACACTGGTGTTCAGCATTTTAGCTATGCATACTACATTTTTTAGGGCCGAATTCGGTTGGTAGTGTTGCCCCGTGAGGTAGCAACGTTAGCCAGGCAGGTTTTGGACAATACTTGACACTGCAGCATCTTTTTTGCAAAATTGACAAAGTGTCTGTAGTGTCAGGTTCTGTACGTCGAGCCTGAGGCCATCTTACAGGTCAAGGTAAAGTGTAAAGGTTAGTGTAACGTGCAAAGTTGATCCTTCGTCTGCAAACTGCGTTACTCTCGCGTGTCACGTGACCAAAGTAAAATCGCAGCCTTTGACATTACAAAATCTCGTTTTGTCACATCGCGATATTATCGCAAATGCAACTAGAGAGGGTACAATTTCTGGGGAAATTGTAGGGTGTGCTTGCTTGCGTCGGTTGCACAGTGGTCCGTTTTTGAATGACATTTTTACAACTGATATTTCTGTATATTTTATATAAAAATGCATACTTATTATTTATAAAGATGACATAGATTTAAAAGCATTTTTTTTTGCTGCTCATTTACAACTGAAAATACGAGTGAAGTGTAGAATGAAATAGATGTCTTCTCATTTCCCCTGCAAGAGGCAGCCTCATCGTTGAAACAAAACGAATAAATTGGGCAGACCGGTGTAAAAACTGACCTAATCTCTATGATTTAAACGTCATTTTAAGTTTTTCCCTTCTCATGATATTTTCAGGCATTTAGCCTACTCATTGCATTCATTCATTAATAAAGAACCCCCTTTGAAGATTATTCTACGACGTTACCCGGCAGTAGAAGATGGAATCGCGATTCAAACAGTATCATCTGCTAACTGAAAATATGCCCCCCAAAACGTAAATAAGATTGACATTTATTTAGTGGAAAATCGCTCATTCATAAAAAGCTCACTGGTAGCAATCATTGTCAGTAACAACGCAAAATGCGATATAGCCCTGTGTGGAGAAGCTGCCCCGGTAAATTGTACTACTACGGTACAGTACTAGACTACTGCTGTGTTCGTCTTGGTAGCGATTGCGTTGGTTGAATTGGATTTAACGTTCCGTTGTACGGTTTAAGCTGAAATTAATTATTTTCATGAACAGATTGACAACGTTTAGGCTGTGGCAATGAAGTTCAGGTTAGTAGTTAGATAGACTTTTGATTTAAGTAAGGGGAGTGCCGAACATGTTCTGTCGCCGTTTGACTTCCTAAACAGCTGTGTAGTGTAGATGTTTTTGTAGTGTCTCACGTAAGCTACAGCGTTGCAGTGAGCTACACTGGTTTGAAACCACAGGTAATGGTAATTTCACCAACAAATCGTTTACTAATGTCAGAATAAACCCTACAACGAAAATGTATATGTGAGGAATGTTTATTTTAACGATTGAAAACAGATAACGCTACATCATAGACCACTGTAGTATGTGTTGCCCGGGCAACACAGGCTAATGTCATGATGCTAATACTTCAGTGAAATAGTACTGTTTCCGAAAGTAGATGTACTTCCTTAATAATATCAGCTTATACTGTACATTACACATGACAATTGTGAGTCATATCACAAAGTAAAATGAGTAAATAGTTATCACCCTGGCCTCTTTGCTTGTGGCGTTTCTGCAGCTGCCTTGCAGTAAAGCTATAGTTAGCCTAGCTATCCCCCAAGTTAACAGATGCGAAACGAATGTTCTGCCAAAGGTAGTCACGCGTGTTTTCGTGACGGTAGTGACGTTAGTAACGTCAGTGACTGTGGCTAGCAAATTAGCCACCGTTAGCTTCACTTTTCGCCACAAAAACTTAACTTCAGCCTAAACCATGCAACGGAACGTAAATTCCAATAGAAGCAACTCAATCGCTACCAAGACGAAACTTTTGACACCTACTTTGTCTATGTAGGCCAAATATTGACTGAGTTTTAGGGGGGCAAAAAGAATAATAATAATAATAATATATATGTGAGAGAACAAAGGTTGTGCCCTTGCCGAAGGCAAAGCACACCCAATTAATCGTTCAGCCCTAACTCAGTGTCAGAAAATGAAACAAAACATATTGAAGCTTGCATATGTCTGATCCATTCCTGTAAGATATAGGCTACTGCAGTGGACTGGAGTGGTGTCATTCTTGTTTTGTTAAGACATTTTCAGACATCCCAACCCCCCCCCCCCCCCCCCCCCCCCCCCATGCAATCAGGACGCGCGATATGCACCTATCTCTACCAGAAATTATCCCTGAATCCCCGATTTCCGGGAGACTGTAGAGCATTTGCGGGCGTCAGGGAGCCGCTATTGAAATGCGGGAGACTCCCGGACCTTCCGGGAGACTTGGGATGTCTGCATTTTACTAAAGATAACATTGTGTAGGCCTAATGCAACCTTGTTGTGATTGACCTACAAGTGTGCATTTTGGGTGACAACGTAGTTGCAACCTGTTAGTGTTATGGAAGAAAGAGTTGATAATAGACATGTGTTTTGGTAGTTTTGGTGCATTGTGGATTGGAAAATAATTGCTGTGCCAATCTGTCTGAAAGTTGGTGAAATTAAGTAAGGAGATTTGTAATCTGTATCAGAACTGTATGAAGAATTTCGATAATGTGGCCTAAATATTGAAAAATGGGTCATAACCGTTAAAAAAAATACATCGACGTTTTCAATAGTGTTATCCATCCTCCTCTCACTTCCTTTGCCCTTTTGTTGTTATGACTACGAGGTCGTAAATCCGCCATGTTTTCCCTCTAGTATCGTTGCGACAGAGACGGAGAAGTCAAACGACATGAATGTAGAAAATAATAATACGGCAGAAACAGAGAGTGAGCAAACGGATCACGGCAACATCATTACGATTCAAACTACACTCGGAGACGAAGGTAAAACGATTTGATTACAATCATAGCGTTTTATTTGTAAAGGCGGCTGTGTGGGCCTGCTCCAATTATGTCATTTTATTTAGCCAGCTAGCCTAGCAAGCTTATAATAGGTTCACAGAGCAGGGCTGTCAATTCCTAGATTCATAGTGCAGCTAGCTAGCCTAGCTAGCTACTAGCCTAGCTAGCTAACAACAGTAGTATTATGGCTGCATGCTAGAAAAACGCCTTGTAGCAAAGGAGGTCTGTTCTACTGATATATGAATATCGAGTTGATTGACCATCTTTTAACGTCGGTGCCACTTGACCCAGCATTTAGCTTGTCAGCTATAATCTACCGTTATTTACCTTTGCTTGTCATTAAGTAGCTACTTGATAAGCCCGTGAACCAAACCTTTCTGCGGGCATGTACACATTTATCATGTGCTGTGTATTTATAGATGAGGATGTACACAAGTGCGGACGTTGCCAGTCGGAGTTCTCCACGCTGGAGGCTTTCATCCAACATAAGTTGCACCAGAACTGCAAGCGACGCATTGAAACGCAAACCCACGACAAGAAACCAAAGTGTGATAAACAAGAGGTATTCCAGTGACAAAAATATGCGTGCGCGTGATTGTTACAACAGACCGCTGCTTGAGAGTTTCAACATCTCAAGCCCTGTTGTCTCCCAATAGTAATTACCCATGATGGTATGCGAGTGAAACACTATAGTTTGTGTTCTTCGTTTCAGGTCTCCACCTCTGATGGACGCACTGCTGTCGAGGTGAACGTGGACTTGTCCTCCGATGATCCAGACAAGTCTAACACAAATGGTAAATTACCTCCCAGTGACAATACATTGCCAGGACCAGTTGAACCCATGGGAATGTAAGCTCTAAACCATTAATCGGAATCTTCCGGATTGTTTCTGGTGTAGTTGTGACAGAGGGCAGATTGTCCCGGGTTCGCAGGAAGAGGACCGCTACAGCGAAAGCTTCTGAGGATGCACAAGGTGCAGAAGCCACCCACAGTCCTGACAGTGGTGACAATACCAGGACAATTTTCAAGATTAACAACGAGGGACGCTACGTTTGTGATATTTGCGACAAAACTTTCAAAACAGTGAGTCATACTGAAAATGTGCATGCATTATACTTACTATATATTACTACAAAGATACCCTCCAACATAGATGTGTCTATGTTCAACTTGACAGCCTGCACTTTAACATCACATACAAAGTGGTTAAGCACAGAGCAGAAAATACCTTCCTTGTCTATTTCATTCCAGACCAACATCCTGAGAACCCATATGATTACCCACAGCGGAATGAAAAACTTCCCTTGTGAGCTGTGTGGGAATGCCTTCCGCACCAAAGGCTCCCTGATTCGTCACAACCGCCGTCACACAGGTACAGGAGGAGGGCTCAAAACATGGGTCTATTTTTTTCCTGGTGGGCTTGACAGCTGAATGAACATTCAGAAAGTTCAAAAGTATTATAATGTCAACTCATTTTATCTGTAGGATATATCTGCACATTAACGCTTACAGCTCGGTGTTTATTATTCTGAACATTAACTGTCTCAATGGAGTAAACGACAAGGAACCTCTATGAACACAGCACCATTTCTTTCCACCCCTGTCTTCTCTATCTTCTGACCCACAGATGAGCGTCCCTACAGGTGTAGCCTCTGTGGGCTCTCCTTCCGAGAGTCAGGGGCCCTCACCAGGCACCTCAAGTCCATCACCCCATGCACAGAGAAGATTCGCTTCAACCAGTACAAAGAGATACTGGTCAGCAAGGACGGGGTGCAGAAAGGTAGCGTGCTCCTCAGCTAACGAAAGACATCGAGACATCCACATGAAAATATTTTCCTGGACACCTAACTAGTTGATGAAAGGAAATCTGTGTTAACACGTCTTCCATCCAGCCAATGATAGCACTGTATGTTTCAGGAGTGGAGATGCCCTCCCCCCAACTGACTGGCCAGCAGGAAGTAGACGAGCAGCAGCTGGAGGACAAGGCTGCAGTGGTCAGCGTGGTGGATTGTCCTGCCCAGCGGGTCATCCATGAGGTCCACTTCATGGAGGTCGAGGGAGCTGCAGAGGTGGAGCAGGTGGGTGTGGACTGTCCTTAAATGGAAAAATATAAGGCCATATGTTTTCACTGCAGTAAATCCCCACCCCCCACTGTTCCTTGCCATTTACTCAGTTTTCTGTTGACACCAACTCCTCCTGTGCTCTCACCCTCTGTGTCCAGGTGGTGGAGGAACAGTCTCCAGCCGAGGTCCTTGGTGTGGGAGACAACCTCATCTGCCAGGCCATCATCAACTCTGGTATTGCCCTGGGGACAGAGGTGGCGGTGAAGGAAGCGGAGGGCGAAGCGGAGGGCGAAGCGGAGGGCGAAGCGGAGGGCGAGACGGAGGGCGAGGCGGAGGGCGAGGCGGAGGGGGAAGTTGAGGACGAGGAAACAGCGGAGGAGGCACCTAAAGATGTCCTGCAGGTGCCTGACTCGGAGGGCAGGATGACAGATATCCAAGTGACAGAGGAATGTGTGGAAATGGAGACAGAGATTGATGTGACTCTGGTGAGCAAATGAGTGGCTTGTTACAGGCTAGATGGAGGTCAGGTGGAAGTCTGAGGAGTCTTGAAGTCGGTGTTTCATGTAGTAGAATGCTATAGAATTAAAAACAGATTTTTTCATCCTCAGTATGTCTCCAACATTGTCCAAAACGTTTTCCACCCCTACAGGAAATGTCTGACAGGGAGGAGGAGCAGCCGTCCTCTAAAATGCACAAGTGTCCTCACTGTAATCGCTCCTTCAAGGGGCTCAACTACCTGCGCTTTCACGTCAAAGGCCATCTAGGTAAGCTCAGTTATATGGCTTAGCTGTCCCAATTCACAGGATGTCTGTCAAAAGCCAGCTGTTGGCTAGAGATACTAGAGGATACTGGAATAGCAAACATCTCCAGTGCTTTCAACTTGCTCCCAGTCACTGCTATGGCTTAGCATCTTAGCGTCTCCAACCCTGTTCCTGCAGAGCAAGCTTCGAGTAGGTTTTTGCTCCAACCCTAGTTGTAACTAACCTGATTCAACACATCAACCAGCTAATTATTAGAATCAGCCCACAGGAAGGTAGCGCTCCAGGAGTGGGAGACCTCTGGCGTAGACGGTCACAACTCGCATCTCTGCTCCCCTACTGCAGGCTACAAGCCCTTCAAGTGTGTGAAGTGTCAAAAGGAGTTCCTGACAGGCTACCTGCTGAAGAAGCACATGGAGGTCCACCTCAGCGAGAGGAGGTACAAGTGCGGAGAGTGTGGCAAACTCTACAAGACCATCGGACACGTCCGTGAGCACATGAGGGCCCATTCTGATGAGAGACCCTTCCACTGCAACAGCTGTGACAAAGGCTACAAGACCAAGGTTTGTGGACAGGCCTCACCTGGAAAATCGGATACTCCATGAACACACACTTTTTCATTTATTTATTGAAATGTCAAAGTGCAAGATACCTTCCTTTGTCATATTGATAAAAACGCACTTCATTCATAAACATTAAATATATGGTGGATTGACAGTTTATTCATTTATAATAACCCCCACAAACACACATCCTTCTCTTCTTGCTCCCAGAATGCCTTGCAGGTACACCAGCGCACCCATGCTCAGGAAAAGCCTTATGTGTGCCAGTTCTGCTTGCGGGGTTTCAGGGAGAAAGGCTCTCTTGTACGTCACATCCGCCATCACACCGGAGAGAAGCCCTTCAAGTGCCACAAGTGTGGGCGGGGCTTTGCTGAACATGGGACACTCAATCGCCACTTGCGTGCCAAAGGTCAGAGTCATTAACAGCTAAATAAATGGATAAAAGGAGTAAGCCAATTGGTCAAATACTGTCTACCTGCATCATTGATTGGCTAGCTTTCCAATTGCATGACATCTGCATCACGTAGATCTGCAATCCATGTCAGTGTTCTATCGAAAAACGTTAATCTACACATTGCCAGGACCTACACAAATGCTCAAGTCATATTAGACTTGAGCATTTTGTCTTTAGTTTCAAACATTTAGAGTTTCAGTATTGTTCCAACCATTTAATAATAATACAAAAATAAAAAGAA